>NC_143021.1:47859655-47957155 GCF_055824585.1 Amblyomma mixtum
CTGAAAAACCTAACACTCGCCAAGAAATTAAAGAACAATAGGATAAAAACAAATGACGTTTTGGGGCCCCTACAGATCCCTTGTTCACATATGAAAACGAAAAACGGAGCGGCTGCGTTTATACAAGTGAAGGTCACTGCAGTGAGCATGCGTATGCTGAAGGCATGGGCCCACGTGTCCGATTAAGTGTGTGCGCAGTTGATTAGACATGGTATCACTCTAGGAGCAGGCGGAATGGTAATGATTTCTCGGTGCATATGATAGTGGCTGCGTCCAAGGCGATAATGTGACCGGTGTTCATCATTAAATTCAAAGGCGCCAAACCATACACACACACACACAGGAGAAGAAAGAAAGACGAGACAGAGTGCGTATGGTTTGGCGCCTTTGAATTTAATGATGAATAACTACCAACTAGCCCAACAACAAGTTCTTTTAAAATGTGACCGGTGCTTTTATAGTGATCTGCCAAGTCATTTTTCTCGGTGCGCCCCTTGGCAACGTCATTTTTATGCTCCCTGAGCCGTCTCCTGTAATCCCTAGTTTCGCTGATGTAGGCTGCGTCGCAATCCTGGCAAGGAATCTTGTGTACAACCCCGGGTATCTAGTGATAACTTGTTTCTCACTCGCGCAAGTCGCTGTCTGAGTTTTTTTTTTTTGTAGGCACGTGGCATATTTGAACATCGTAATCACTGAAGATTCTTGGAAGTGTTTCGCTCACACCGACTGCGTAGGGAATGGCGGCTCGCTTCAGCTCTTCCTTCGGGGCCTTGGGTGGATTTGAAGATTCGTGTTGCTGCGAGTTTAGAATTCGCCTTGGGTAGCCATTTCTAGAGAGTTCTTTTATCTTTTTTTCTTCTTCCCTTCGTGCTTGTGAGGATAAGCATAGGCGTTGCGAGCGTGTGAAGAGGGCTGATGCCACGGAGCGCTTGTGCCAACTGGATGCGCAGAGCCAAAGTTGAGGTATTGGCCTGTATGTGTGGCTTTCCGGTAGATCGACATCATGAGGCCGTTCATTGTGCTCTCTACTAAAACATCGAGAAAGGCAATGCTACCGGAAACTGGATGGTTGGCTGGGTGGAGTTCAGATGATGTAGTAGTGCAGGCGCCTCTTGGCTGGTCGACACGCAAAAACAGTCGTCTGCATTGCGCAAAAATATTTTTGGGCGACGAGGGAATGGAGCACGGCCGAGTTCCTCGATGGTCTCGAAGGCAAGGTTGGCGCAAGTAACCGAAGTTGAAGCGCCCATGCCGGTTACAAACACCTGCCCGTAGGACTCCTCGTTAAAAACGACATATTTTCCGCAGTAGACGCTGGCTTACAGGTTGACGCAGTATTTTTAGACTGTTCTAAAGCTTTTGATCGCGTTCGCCATCACAGGCTCCTAACCAAATTGACAAACTTAAATCTCCATCCCAACGTTATTTCATGGATAAAACAATTCCTCGATAACAGAAAACAATTCACCTCTGTCAACGGCTTTAACTCGTCTTCTGTCCCCGTAACATCTGGAGTCCCCCAGAGAAGTGTACTTGGCCCTCTGCTTTTTTTAATTTTTATTAACGATCTACCCAAGTGTGTATCGTCTCAAATTAGGTTATTCGCGGATGATTGTGTAATATATCGTAATATTACTAATGAAACCGACCGCCATTCACTTCAAACTGATCTTGACGCTGTAACGGCTTGGTGTTCTTCCTGGCTAATGTCTCTAAATGCATCTAAAACAAAGTTAATGTCGTTTACTAACCGTTCCACTCGAATTGCTACAACCTACTTCCTCAATAACGATACAGTTGAACTTACAACAACTTACAAGTACCTAGGAGTTCACTTTCAGTCTGACCTAACTTGGCATTACCATATTAACACAATCTTAGCATCAGCAAATCGCGCACTCGGCCTTCTTAGGCATAATCTCAAACACGCGCCTTCACATTTAAAAAAACTTGCTTACATCACGCTAATCCGCCCGAAAGTTGAGTATGCTTCTGCCATATGGGACCCTTATCAAGCATACATCATAAACAACCTTGAATCCCTGCAAAACCGTGCTGTTCGCTTCATCTTTTCAGATTATTCACGCTTCACCAGTGTCACAGCATTAAAACAACGTGCCGAGTTGGAACCGCTATCATGTCGACGCCATTTCGCTCGCCTAACCTTGCTTCACAAACTGTATCACCATCCCACCCTCCACGACGACTTCTTTTTGCCACACCCTGCAGTCTTTCCTCGCCGTGACCACGTTAACAAAATAAAACGCATCACATGCCGTTCATTGCTCTACGCGAAATCATTCATTCCTCGCACTATAATAGATTGGAATAACTTGCCATCACACATAGCTATTGAGGTTAACCCACAATCGTTTCAGCATTCGCTAAAGCAAACCACGGACTAACAGATTTGGTATTTTTGTTGTATTATGTGTATTTACTGAGTATTTTATTCTGCGTTGTTTGTTGTTATTATTTGTGTACATTACTAGTTTTAATTCATTATTACGTGTATTTTGTTCAAATTCCTGTGCCATATTTTTATGATTGTATCGCCCCCCCCCCCCCCCCCCTATGTAATACCCTCGAACGAGGGCCCTTAGGGGTATTGTAAATAAATAAATAAATAAATAAATAAATAAATAAATAAAGTGCTCTGCAGGTGCCGACGTCGGTGCCTGGTGTCGGTGTTCCAAGGCAGCTGGGCACAATTGTCGGCCATCAACTGTTCTTCGCCACCAGTGCTTTACCTGTTCATATGAAGATCACCACGTGTAATCAAGATGGCCCTGGCTCGGTGGCTTTGGTTGTTGACGCACCAGACGCAGTTGCTGCTACTACAGACATTGACTCACAACTGCGTCGGATGATTAGCAAATCTCTGAACAGTGTCGAGCGTGACGCTTTAGAAGCCTTGCTGGTCAAATACTCGTCCGTCTTTGACTTTTCAGAGCCCAGCGGTTCCCGTAGTATACCCGTGTCAGGTACATGGGATAGGACTGACACCGGTTACTCACACCCCATTCGACCGAAGCCGTACAGAGTGTCCCCTACAGAACGCCAGGCCATCAATAAACAAGTTCGGGATATGTTGCAAAAGGATCCTGCAGACCTTCGGCCGCTCCTGTCATTCTGGGCAAGAAGAAAGATGGCACCTGGCGCTTTTGTGCGGACTATCGCCGCCTGAATGCAGTAACAAAGAAAGACGTGTACCCACTTCCTCGGATTGATGATGCCATTGACTGTCTGTTCTCTGCATCGCACTTCACATACGTTCACCTACGGTCGGGCTACTTGCAGATTCCTATGCATCCCGAGGACAAAGAGAAAACTGCTTTCATCACACCAGACGGCATTTTTGATTTTAACGTAATGCCTTTTGGGCTCTGCCATGCCCCTGCAACTTTTGAGCAATTTATGACACCATCTTACGGGGCTTGAAATGGCAAATTTGTATGTGCTACCTCGATGATGTGGTCATTTTGGCCGGACATTTAATGAGCACAACGAACGCCTCACCCTTGTGCTGGATTGCCTGAAACGCACAGGTCTGGTGCTTAATTCGAAGAAATGTCGTTTCGGTGAACGTCAGACGTAGGTGCTCGGACACCTCGTCGACCGTGAAGGTGTCCGCCCTGGCCCACAGAAGACCGCGGCTGTAGCGTCCTTTCCAACACCTCAGACTGCAAAGGAACTTTGCAGCTTCCTCGGACTTTGTTCTTATTTTCGCCGCTTTATTCCCCGTTTCGCTGACATCGCTCACTCACTCATGTGTCTGCTCCACAAAGACGCTCCCTACGATTGGACATCTGAGTGCGATTCTTCTTTTCACCAACTTAAGTTTCTCCTCACATCGCATTCAGTACTACGCCATTTCAATCTTTTTGTCCCAACAGAAGTGCATACTGATGCCAGTGGTGTTGGATTTGGTTCCGTGCTGATTCAACGTTATGGCGACAAGGAAGACATCATTGCTTACACCAGCCGCTGCCTGAGCAAATCTGAGCGTAACTATACCATTAGTGAACAGGAGTGCCTTGCAGTAGTTTTTGCCGTTCAGCGGTTTCGCTGCTACCTGTATGAACGACCCTTCACAGTGGTTACCGACCACCATTCCCTCTGTTGGCTGATCAACCTCCGTGACCCATCTGGCCGTCTTGCACGGTAGGCAATCCGTTTGCACGAGTTCGATTATACCGTGTCGTACAAGAGTGGACGCCGACACGCTGACGCGGACTGTCTCTCTCGCTTTCTGCTTGCAACGACGGATCGTGACGGCGACAACTTTGACCACTACATCCCTTCCGAAGAACCTAAATTCCCCGATGCCCGCACATTCCACGAGGAGCAACGGAAGGACCAGCATCTCACGCTATTCTTTACCGCTGCGCAGGCCCCTACAACCTCATGTGCATTCTGTGTAGGAGATGGTCTCCTCTATAAGAAGGTCTACTCTGCCACTGGTCTCCGTTTCCTTGTGGTGGTGCCTGACAGATTACGCCCCTCTGTTTTGCGTGCAATGCATGAAGATCCCACTTTGGAACACCTGGGTTCTGCGAGGACACTTCACCGCATCGAAGAACGCTTTTACTGGCCACGTATGCGCGATAGGACTGAAAAGTATGTGGCTAGCTGTGCACAGTGTGCGAGTCACAAACGCTCCACCGGTCCTCCTCCTGATCTTCTTCACCCTGTGACGCCTCCCAGATCTCCTTTTGAGAAGGTCGGCGTAGACCTCTTGGGTCCTTTTCTCAAGTCCCATGGCTGCAACCGTTGGATTGTCGTCTGTACAGATTACCACACTCGGTACTGTGAGACAGCTCCTCGGCTACTCTATACCATGTCTCTGTCTTTCTGCTGCAATTTGTGATCCTGCGCCATGGCCCCCGCGAGTTGAAATCAGCGACCGTGGCCGCCAGTTCACCGCCGATCTTGTTGAAGAACTCCTTCGATTGTGCTCTGCACAGTTCAGACATTCTACTCCCTATCATCCACAAACCAATGGCTTAACGGAGCGAACCAACCGGACACTCATCAGCATGCTTTCCATGTACGTCGCTCCTGACCACGAAGACTGGGACTCCATTCTACCTTTTATCACATACGTATACAACACCGCTCAACACGAAACTACAGGTTTCTGCCTCCTTTCTTCCTCCTCTATGCATGCTCTCCACGACACACCTTGGGTGCTATACTCCCGTTCTCCACCGACGATGACCCTGGCATCGCTGAGATCCTCTGCAATTCTGAGGAAGCCCCCCAACCAGCCCGCCTGATAACTATCGCCTCAGAAGACCGCTCCAAAGCCCGCTACGACGACCATCATCGCCGAGTCACCTACCTCCCTGGCGAGTTGGTCTGGATTTGGCGTCCACTGAGGAAGCGTGGCTTAAGCCAGAAACTGCTCGCGAACGGTACCGGTCCCTATGTCATCTTGGAGCGACTCACTGACCTCACTTATAGGATTGCGCGCGTCACTGCAAGCGGCCGGCGTTCTGCCCGCACAGAACTCACCCATGTGGCGCGGCTGAAACTTTGTCATCCCTGTGCCGGTGCCTGACTCGCCCAGCGGGCTTCGCCTGCGACGAAGGAAATGTTACGGGCTTGAAGAAACGCAGGTAGAGCAAGGCGGAGAACGAAAGAAGAGGAAGTTGAGAGTGTTGTGCCCGTTGAACTCTGATCCCCGCTCGCCGTTTCAACCGCTCAGCGCTGGCCTGATGAACCAGTTAGAACGCCCAGGCTGTGAGATTATAGCCGTAACATTATCAAAAGGTGGCATAGGTCCACAGCTTCAAGCAGAGTGCGTTTGGAATGGGTGTCGTCATTTTCAAGAAAGACTTTACAGCACTGGACATCGAAGTCTATTGGCACACAGGTAAACATAGATTTGAAGTCAAAAGACACCATGATGTCGTCTTCTCGGATGTCGACGTCCTGTAACATCCGAACGAAGTGACTAGAGTCCTTCACATACGTCTCTGTTGTTCCAACCAGAGGGCGCAGGATGCTGTGCAGGTACCGAGACAGCTTATGCAGGGGGTACCGGGCAAAGTCTACTATTGGCCGTAGAGGCACGTCGGGCTTGTGTATGTTGCGAACACCGTAGATGGCTGGAGCTGAGCCATTTTCACATAAGACATGTAACAAGTGAAGGCGGACTAGTTGGTGGTTGAGAATGGAGTGCATATTGCAACCGCGCAAAACGACGAGGGACGAATAGAGGAAAGCACAGGACAAGACGCGGAACTTCAACTAAGGTTTACTACAGGAAATCACATTTATACAGGAATCGTAATCACACCTGATGAACAGCCGATACCATCAAATAACACAGGCACGTGGGCGCGCGTGGCACAAGTTAGCATCTAGATAGTTAAATTCTTTCTTGGATAAAGATACGGAAGTGGAGCTGATGCAACGGTCATTTTCTTTTTTTGTGCAGTAGGCTTCGAAAATTTCCCTGCTAAGCTGGGTCGTCAATTTTTTCAAGACAATTCTGTCGCGGAACCTAGGCGTGCAGTTACTGCAATGGCGACAATGTTTTGCCAGTTCCCCGCCCCCCGCCAATGATTCAACAGCGGCGCGATGCTCTTGAAGTCTTACATTCAGGCAACGTCCTGTTTGCCCTATGTAGCAATTCCCACATGTGAGGGGTATTTTGTACACCACCCCAGTTTTGCAGGGAACAGACCTGTCTACGTGCTTAGTGCGGCACTCATTCTTTTTGCCACTTCCCTGCACCATATTGCACATGCCCGAAAGCTTTTTGGGCGCCGTGAAAACCACCGGGACATCACATTTCATGGCCACTTTTTTGAGGCGATGGGAGATCTGGTGGATGTATGGCATTGCCACGGGTCTCCGGCGTTGCGGTTCTTCACTAGGGCTGTGCTTCGGTGGGCAACGAGCTTCCTTGGCAGGGAAGTGGCAAAAAGAATGAGTGCCGCACTAAGCACGTAGACAGGTTTGTTCCCTGCAAAACTAGGGTGGTGTACAAAATACCCCTCACATGTGGGAATTGCTACATAGGGCAAACAGGACGTTGCCTGAATGTAAGACTTCAAGAGCATCGCGCCGCTGTTGAATCATTGGCGGGGGGCGGGGAACTGGCAAAACATTGTCGCCATTGTAGTAACTGCACGCCCAGGTTCCGCGACAGAATTGTCTTGAAAAAATTGACGACCCAGCTTAGCAGGGAAATTTTCGAAGCCTACTGGATAAAAAAAGAAAATGACCGTTGCATCAGCTCCACCTCCGTATCTTTATCCAAGAAAGAATTTAACTATCTAGATGCTAACTTGTGCCACGCGCGGCCACGTGCCTGTGTTATTTGATGGTATCGGCTGTTCACCAGGTGTGATTACGATTCCTGTATAAATGTGGTTTTCCTGTAGTAAACCTTTGTTGAAGTTCCGCGTCTTGTCCTGTGCTTTCCTCTCTTCGTCCCTCGTCGTTTTGCGCGGTTGCAATATGCACTCCATTCAGATAAGAGTCGGTAATATAAAGTCTTGCTTTGCGGTGGAACAAATTTGAAGAAGTCCGTCAGCAGTTTTTGCAGTTCGCTCTCAATCTTGTTTGAAGGGTCTCGTTTGACTTTAGCATATGTGGTCTCGTCTTTCAGTATTTGTGCCGTTTTTGTGACTTAATCCTTGCTGTCCAGCACAACTGTCGCATTACCTTTATCAACCGGGAAGGTCAAAATGCCTTTAGTCTTTTTTAGGCTCCTGATGGACTGTGTTTTTGTTTCTGCCGGTAATAAAACAGACTTGCTTGCTCTAGAGAGTTTGGAAAGAGCTCCAATGGCTCGCGCGCGAGCTTCAATTTGGCGGGAGGGCTCAACTTTGCGCACTGCTTGCTCGACGGAACATGCCATCGCTCCAATATTTGGCGCTCGTCCGGTGTTAAAGTTCTGTACGCGGCTAAGAGCACCGAACGGAGAGTGAGGCTGTTGCGGTGCCATTTCCATTCCTCAGAAACAACCACCACAATGTTCTTGGGTCGTTGTAGAAAGAGCAGTTTATTTTGATCTATGAAAACAATGAAATACGAAACAAAACTCCTGAACTCAATGGTTTGAACATTCGAGCGCATGCGCAGTGCCGCAGCACTGAGCACGTCAGTAGGGCAGTAATGAGGCCGACACTCGACCGCCGCGCAGGGCGATGAAGTACGTCGACCACCTGCGCAAAAACTCAGCCTCGCTCATTGACAGTGCGTCCACGCATGCTTGCTCTAAGAGGTCTTGTTGGGTCGTTGTGCTCATATTTCATACATATGTGGCAGATGACGCAACGATTTTCTTGGGATGGCGTTGCGCACACGAACAAACATACACAGAAAAAGACAGAAGACAGAAAGAGCGCAATTTTGCGCTCTTTCGAAAGAGCGCAATTTTGCGCTCTTTCGGTGCTTAAATGACTACACGTGAAAGACATGAGAGTGCAAAACGGCAGCACGGACGATTAAAGGAACTGGACGAGCGCTGCACTTTCAACATGATTCATTCAAGGAAGAATGTTTATATAGCATCTGTCCTTATCCATGCTCTTACTCGCAGTTGAGAAACATTCACCTCTCACAGATGCGTATCAAGAAACAACATTTCACTGTGGCGAAGAACAACTGACCTGTCACTAATGAAATTATCACCTCGCTACTTTGTATAAAACGCTTGCATGAGCTCACGTTCTGTCCTATCTCGGCTTTTCAATAGCACTTTGCAATTCGATAGTCGATGCTTGCAGGCTATACGCTACTCTTTGGAGCAGGCTTGGCACTGGTCTGGAAAATGGCCTCTCTTGTTAAATTAATTCTTGTGTTCAAGCAGGCGCTTATGCAGACACCGTCCGGTCGGTCCCACGTACACCTTTCCGCGTGTAAGCGGGAACTCGTATACTACTCCTTTCTTCCAGTCAACATGTGGCATTCTGTGTTTGAAGGCGCAATCTAGAACTTTTTTTTCTACCAATACGTGAACACATTCCGGACAATTTGCGTGGCGCTGAAAATACCACCTGGACGCCTTGCTTATTGACCACCTTTTTAACGTTAAGAGGGGTGTGGTGTACGTAAGGTACAACTTTCGCCCTTGCAAGCTTTTTATCTTGAGCTCGGTTGTTCTCCTTGCTGCCCTTCAGTTTTTTCAGCAAGGACTGCGCCACGGAGAGAACCAGAGAAGTCGAGAGGCCTGTTTTCTGCAGCCTGGACACCTGAGAGGCAGACGTGGTGTGCATGGCATGGCGGCAATACTTCTTTAGTGCGGATACTAAGCACTGGGAAGCCATAGGCCTCTTACCAGTCATAGAATGGCTCGAATTAAAAGGCAACAATTCTTTCTTTGCGCGTAGACGGTATCGCCATCAAACGTGTGAAGGGTGAAAGGTCAGGGTGTAAATCTAAAAACTGTAATTGGTTATTACAGCTATGCAGGTCGTGAGTGAAGGCGAGGCCCATGCTCTTCCGACCAAACGTACCTAAAACATCAGCTACTGCTTCGTCAAAACTTAAATACCCATCTGCCAAAACGACCAGGTAATCGTCTACATATCTAAAAATGCACACTGTACAATCCGTGTCCTGTGCGTCACTCAAAGAGCTGTCAATTTCAGATAAAAACATATTATAAAGTACCGGGGTGGCACACGAGCCAGTGCAAATTCCCCTTTTTTTTGTAAATACACTTCTTCATTAAAATCAATAAAAGTGGCCTTGAGATAAAACTCAAGTAATGATATGAAGTTGTACACACACAAACCGGTAGCGTTTTGAAAGTCGTGGCTTCATTTCTATCTACACAATTACGCTCTGCAGAAAGGAGACGTCGATGTGGAACACAGTAGAAAATATCTTCTACATCAACTGAGAAACCGGTCCTTATGTTTCTATCAGTCTGAAGGAAGGCTATCACGTCATCAGAGTTCTTAGTTTCAAAGGGGTCTTCTACTTCTACCACAGTCTACAAGTGCTTCAGCAAAAATTGACTGATTTGCCATTGACAAGTTTCCTTTTCACTTACTATAGTCCGGAATGGTATTTTCCGCTCGCGTGTTTTCGGTGCAAAAAACCGAAAGGCTATTCTTACCAGACTTGTTGACGGCCATGGCTAGTTGATGCAGTCGCAGTTCCTCACAAAACGACACTGCAACTTTTTTCATCTGGGTCGTATTCACTTTCACGAACCTGAATTTCTTCTTCACTGCTTCTACTGCCTTTTCGTTGAATAACCAGACGGCGTTATAAAAAAAAAACCACCTTCTTTGTCTGCCTGCACGAGCTGTAGATCATTAGCTCTAAAAAACGAAATGACCTTCACCGTGGGATCAGCTATACACAGGACTATACACAGCTAGTTTTATTGCATGTTTTCTTCTTTCAAATGATGCCTTAGAATGGATATACATTGATCACAGTGTGGTAATCGCCTCCGGCCGCTGAATAATTTAGAAAAGAATTTATTCTCCCGTACTGTTCCGGTTTCATCATCCGAATGATGGCGGAGACGTGTAGTTCAGCTTTAGGTTATGTGAGGCGCGAAAAAATTGAGATATAAACTCTGATACTCCCTACTGCATATAAAGAAGCCTGCTTCAAGAGCTAGAATTGCAACTAACGACGTATTACTAGTTATATTGCAGTTTATTTGTTCCTCCCGTTGCCTAAATTCAGTGACATGTCGCAGCCCTTGATCTGTGGATGAAATTAAAACAGCGTTAAGAAGAAATTCAAATATAAATTTTTTTATTGGCCGTAGGCAAAACCACGGGGTGCGCCGTGCATACCAATGTCGAAAGCATCGTTTTAAAGAAGAAAACACGCAAGGACAATTTTGGTGTCTATAGTCTTCTATTCAGTTAGAGCAGTGCCAACAATTTCATAAAAACGATAAGCAAACATGTAAAAGGGGAGGAATAAAAACACGAGATTTCATATAAACCTGATGTACAATGCTTCAGAATATGCGTTAGTACATTACAAAAGCGTCAATTGGGTTTTTCCCAGGCACCAGACTTGATTGAATTTGGTTCTCGCCTCTACCGCGTGCCATTTGCGCACTTTCCAGGGCAGTCAGCTGCGGATGGGTAAACCAACGCGCTAGACCATCTCATATTGTCTGAAAAAGGAAGTAGGCTGGGTTGAAAAAAAAAGTGTGGCTGAACCCAGTCGCGAACCTATTTGGAACGGTTCTTTTCAATTGTTTCGGTTCGGATTGAGTTGCAATATGGCGAAAAAAATATGGGTTCGGTTCGGTTTCTGTTCTGGCTCAAAATTCCGGTTCCATTCCGGTTTCGGTTCAGGTTCGCTTCCGGTTCTACACCCTGGCTCTGAGAATTTCTAATTTATCGTGAAGAGATCGAAGCAAGCAGTGAGTGCAGCTCCAATGGCCATCAGTAGTTAGCGTGGGATCCATGTTGTACGATGGGCTTTTCCGTCACCATTCCAGCCATTCGCTCTCAACGGCTGCTCAAAGAGCGAAGGAAGCGCCATCTGTCATCATTACGGAGGCTGGCTGGCTATTCGCCAAAGGATAAAACCTGAAGCCGGTCACTCACCATACGACCCTTCTCGTATGCGCATCAAGGCCCAGTGTCTGTAATCAGTACCAAGAATGGTCACCCAAATTATGGGTTTTCCTGAAAAGGTATATCAAAAATAGCGTAAAGCGTTATTTTAGACAAGTCACCTTGCCGGTCGCACGCTCTTTGTCATCAATTTATGAATTTTCTGAAAAGCCAACTGCCACAAAAATTTCGCTCCGTAAAAATGTGTTTTTCTAGTGCTGTGCCAAAAGAGAGCACCAAAAACAAGATATATGGCATTCGTAAAAGAAGCGAACCCCTCAAGAATCGATGGCGAAAAGCGAAACTAGAAAAGGGCCGTCATTATCAAGCGCCGCAAAAGACGTAGAAAGAGAGCCGAAGAAGGCGCTGCCTGCCTCAGGTTTCGAAGGCTCACGGCTTCCCGTAAACACCACATCGAGTGGGCACGCGTTCGAAGCCTGCAATGTTAGGAATGCGAATGCCGATCGCAAGAATTTACAGCGCTGCGAACGAACACCCTTGAACGGAGACGAACTTTTGTTTGAGGGCATGTACTCTCCTCCATGTGTCACAGACGTAAGATAGCGCTTTTAGTGCGCTCGTGAGAAAACCCGCGTTTTCACCCGCGGCAGACGCTGGAGACTCTGAAGTAATTTTGACCAATCAAGGCAAGACCCTCAGCAGAACTCCGCGTCGGAGAAAAGAGATCGCCATGTGGCGCACAGCATCCGCCGTTTGCCTAACTCCGAAGTGCACTCGGCGTGTGCATTCATGCACCCCCATAGCTGCACAGGGCTTCGGCACGGTAATCTGGGCTAAAATTAGGGAACACTTTTACACAGTACCACAGAAGGAATACCAACGCGGTCTGCAATCCGTTCATTCCCAACGGGTCCGGACTGAGGAAGGACATGCTCGGTGGTGAATACCTTCGACATGCTCGGTAGGTTGCCTAACTCTGCGGTACACCGCCAGGTGCAAGCGTCGGCTGCTCTTTGCGCTTTTTGAGCGCTTATATCAGGAGGACGGGCTTTCTGAGAATCGTGGAAAATAGTCGAGGTTATTTTTATCACGTACCCGGTATATTAAGGGGCATTCTAGCCAATGCAAAATTTCTTTGCAGTTGGCCTTTAAGATGGAAATACACGTGGGAAAGAAACAAAGCAGCCTAAGTTAGGGCCAAGGACTACGCGTCTTCTTGTCCGAAAGGAATAGAAGTCGGAGCAACACAAAGTAAGTTTAGCAACCTCTGGTGCTGAACTGTGTATGCATAAGGTTCGCAGTCGGAAACTTCGTTTGCAAAGTAATGCGGAAACCAGGTGGTAATGCCGTCAGGTCCTCGTCAAGCCAGTGATGATCAGAGCACCTATGCAAATGGATTTTCCCGAAATCGGTTCCCAGCAGAACTCTGGAGTTTAGTAGCCGCGCACAGCGAAAACCGCTTCGTCATGGCGGGCGATTTGGTGCAACAATGGGGATATCGCCGTGCGCCTTCCCTGCACGCTTCTGCCGTGCAAGCTGACTCAAAGCTTTGCAAGGGGTCTCTCGGTTGCAAGACTCGCAGTCTCCCGGCTGCTGGGTTTTCACACTCTTTCCACTCGGTTTCCACACTTCCGGCGCCTGTGTTATTCGGTGTGTAGTCTTAACGCAGGGCCGCCTTGTGTCATCTTCGCCGAAACGCACCTCAGGGCCCCCTGTGCGCGGCCTTTGGTCTCCACGACAGACTCACGTTTTGCGCTGTATGATTTTCGAGGTTTAGATGGTCTCGCCGCTTTACCGGCATCGGATGCAAAGCGCGGTCGTAAGATGCCACCGAAAGATGTTGCATGCAAGCGGGATTCCTGCGCCTGTAACTTTAACATATCATACACCCGTTGGAGAAAAGCGGTACTTAAAGACATCCGCAAGTCTCTGCGAGCACATTCCGTTCGCGCCATGCTGGATGCCTATATTTCTGCGAATAACGTCCGCACATGGGAGAAAAGAATCGCTGGTACTGGAAGAGCGGTGCGTAAATGTGGTAGAAAAAAAATTCAGGGGGCACTTTGGCTCTCTAAAGTGCTGCAAGGCGAAATCATTTCCGGGTGCACTGTTTGTTTTTATTTCTGTTCATCATATTTTACTTTTCATTTTATTTTTATTATTGTTTCTTTTCTCATTTTTTTTATTTTTTTATTTTCTTGTTTTATTTTCTTATTTTTCTTTTTTGTATTTTTTATTTATTTTATACTATTTATGAGCCCCAAGGATTCAGCAGATGGGCCTTTATTCATGCTCAAACCCTGAGCCTGACCTGCATGTGAACCTCGACTGTAACCTACAAACTGACGCAATATTCCTGGACTTCGCGAAAGCATTTGACAAAGTACCCCACAAACGCTTACTACTAAAACTGTCCTGGTTAAACCTTCATCCTAACATATTACAGTGGATAAGCGAATTCCTGGCTAACCGCACCCAGTTCGTTAACGTTAATAATCAAGCCTCTAGCTCTGTTCCGGTAACATCAGGTGTCCCGCAAGGATCAGTCCTTGGTCCGCTATTATTTTTAATATACATTAATGACCTTCCAACGCATGTCTCTTGTAACGTCCGTATTTTTGCCGATGACTGTGCCATCTATCGCACTATCAACAACGCCTCTGATCAGTTCGCCCTCCAGAATGACTTAATCAGCATACAGGACTGGTGTAACAACTGGCTCATGGAACTAAACCCCAATAAATGTAAAGTCGTGTCATTTAACCGAAAACGTAATCCTGTCCTCTTCTCCTATAAAATCTCGCATGTCACGGTAGAATTAGGTCAGACTTACAAATACCTCGGAGTAACATTGTCCAATGATCTAACCTGGAACGCGCATGTCACTAAAATCATATCATCCGCTAACAGAAGCCTTGGATTCTTAAAACGACATCGACGTCATGCGCCACAAAACCTAAAATTGCTTGCCTACAAATCACTTGTCCGTTCTAAATTAGAATACGCCTCTGCTATTTGGAGCCCTAACCAAAATTATCTAATAAATTCCCTAGAATCAGTACAAAATCGAGCCACAAGATTCATACATTCGTGCTATTCATATAATGTCAGCATATCAGCACTAAAAGCAGAGGCAGGATTAACATCCCTGGCTTGTAGGCGTCGTATTACTAGTATGTGCTTGTTTCACAAATTTTATTTCAGCTCACTTCGTCGTCCTCCCTACATCAATCCGCCGGCACGCATTTCCCTCCGCATTGGTCATCCCCTTTCTCTTTCTTGTGTGTGCTTTTGTAGCGTTGAAAATCCTGATAATATTTCCGAAAACCTATTAGCTCCGCGGTTAGCTCTCTTAAAAGACATCCCCTATGCTCATTGGTGTCGGCGACTATTGGCTTCCGTCATTAAGGGACAGGAACAAAGCAGAGTGGCTCAGCGGTCAACCACGGGTTAATAGTAGAAATAAAAGGGAAGAAATGGGCTTGGGCAGGGCATGTAATGAGAAAGCAAGGTAACAGCTTATCCTTAAGGGCAACAGACTTGATTCAAAGAGAAGGGAAGCGTAGCAGGGGGCGACAGAAAGTTACGCGGGTGGATGAGATAAAGAAGTTTGCGGGGATACAGTGGCCGCAACTGGCACAGGTCAGTTTTAATTGAAGAGATATGGGAGAGGCGTTTGCACTCCAGTGGACATAGCCAGGCTGGATGATGGCAAGTATATTGCCACGCTTAACAACTGGATACAGGCATAAGCTTTGAAGTTATAAAGCTCTTGATTCACTAACAGACTGGAGGAGCGCACGAAGGATCAATGTTCGTGATTTGTAGATTGTTTAGCAGTTGATCACATCATCGAGAAATTGTATATCCCTAACTTCGTTTGTAGAAGACGAAGCATAAAAAGGGACCCCACACAAGGAACAGAAAACGACGGGACAGCGGATGTCGGTGCCTTACTTTTAACCCTGAACGCGTCTTCCCAGAAGTGCGCACCAGTTTCCTCATCATCGTCTTTTACCCAGTTCTGGCAATACACGAACGCAAAGGCTTTAAAAGGCACCCCTTTAATGGAGAAGCAGGTGAGTGCATGGACATCAATTTGCTGAAGCCAAGTTCAGAATTTGCTCACCAGCACGGCCACAGCGCACCCCGAGAAAACCAGAATGAGTGACAGACAGCGGCCCCGGCCGCCAGAGCCAGATGAATTCTTCCGCACGCTCGGTCCAGAACAGCTCTGTCCCTTAGGCCGAAGTTACAAAAACCAACCGTTAACTGGTTTACAGCTCTCGGGAATTGTTGCTGCGTAGCTCAGCGCGATCCTGAAACTCAAATCGGTTGCGTCCACATCGCCTCAGACGTGCACGTTCCGTTCTTGTGCTGCTCGTCTCCGTCTCTGTGTACCTCGTCTCCTGCTGCACTTGGGTTGGCTTATCAGCCATACATCGAAAGTCCAGCAAACAATGCCGCTGAAGACCAAAGTGATGGGGCCAAAGGATGACCTACCATTCAGAGAAGCCGTGTACTGAGCCGGATGTTCGACCTCATCCAGGAAGTCAATGGAAAGCAGACGCCTTCGGCCACTGAAAAAACGAGAGCCGAGTTCGTCCACTGCGCTGCGCTCTGCCAAAAATGCCGCGGAATGAGTGAACTTGACTTAGTTCTATACACGGCTCAGGTAACTATGCAAATCACCAATTTAAAGCCCTCATTGATTGCCCGAATCCCACCTATAATTTCCATTTCCAATCAGACAAGTTATGAGACCTTTGGGACGTAACACTCGCCAATACATAGAAAAATAAAAAAACGTGAACTGCTTCCAGCTGACCAATAATGACTGGGCATTATTCTTTCATGGGACATAGGATGACATGCTAACACTGATAATAAAATTGCCAGAATACAAAGATCTATATCTTTGCTGGGAGCGGCCGCACTGCCAAGATGCAGGAAAAAAAACGTTCATTTTTGTGATTCAGGTTTCGCTTCGATTGCTCCTGGCATCATCAGGACCCTCTTCAAGGCCGGTCGCTTTTTCGGATTCGTTCCGGCCGCCTGGAAATTGGGTACATGACTTGTGCCTTCATCGAGCTCCAGACGGTGACTGCGTCAACTACATGCCCAACAGCGCCGCACTATCAGCAACAGCAACATCAGGGACGACGACCGTGACGTCAGCGGAGTGGTATATAAGCCAGAGCTTCAGCAGAGAACCCTTCAGTGGGCTTCTGCGCTACAGTCTCCCAGCTCTCGAGGGTATTTCGAAGAAAACAAATATTAAAATCCTTGAAGCTATGCAAGCTAATGTTTTGCGAATCTATCTCGGCCTTCCCAAAAACACTTCCACTATGGGTACTCTAGCTGAAAGCAGACGTCTATCCGGATCAGTCCTCTTAACCCAGGAGCTTCTTTGTGCACAGGTGCGGTTTGTGGCTTGTGTACCAAAGCATCGACTCGCTGAGTACTGCATGGAGGAAATTTCTAACATTCTCCCATCACAGTACCAGCGTCCCATCGCAACCTCCACCTCACCTTGGAGGTATGCTGCATGGCAAATTAAGATATCAAACTCTGGCATTAAAAGAAAAACAAACACCCCCAATCCTGCACTTAAGTACTTTGCTCTTGAGCACATTCATAGTTGCTAGATTGCGTATCGCCACATCTACACTGATGGCTCTGTAACGTCCTTATCATCAGCGATTGGCGTCTAGATTCCATTCAACGTGCACTACAATTTCAGCGATACTCAGTCACCGCACCTCGACTACTGCTACCGAGCCGGCTGCTCTACACTGTAAAAAAAAAGATGTGAAATTACAGATATTTTACAGAAAGTTTCTGTGGCCGGAAAGAAAAATTCTGTGGCCCAACCAAAACATAGTTCTGGATTGGGTAATGACAGAAATTTTCTGTTTTTTATCCGGTTGCTCACACGAGGTAGGGACAGTAAAATGAAATCAACTACGCATGCATTTTACTCTATTGCAAAATACTTGCATAAATATGAAATGAATTTAAGTGTTATTTATTGCAAGTAAAGAATACTAAGCAAGATATCGCACCGCATTTCTTTTTGCTGCGGAGCAGCAAATCAGTTTCGTCATGGCGTCGCCGTAGGCAAGTGCGCTGGTTCAGCGCCGGGGAGCAGGACCTTTTATTTTGGAATACTCTCTCCAGAAGGTATGTAGCCTCACTTCTATTGCTGTACTACAATTATAAGTTGCTTTCCTTTGATTCTGCTCGTTTTTGTTGTTGGTGCGCCTGGTTGCTGGATTGATTCATGCGGATTGGCATTACTCAGAACGCTCCTGCTATGTGTACTAAGGGGCTGTCACAATCGTCGACACGAATTAGCGGTTGATGTTCTCTAGATTTAAGTTTGTAATTAATAAGGTTTTAGTTAATGAAGAATGAATGTTCATGAGGAGGCGACAAGCTATAACGATGGCGGAAAAAAGGCTGACGCCGTTATGTAGGGTAGGACCACCGGTACAAACGGAACCACGCGGCCGCGCAACCCAATTGCTTGGAGTGAGCTCCGTGTGCGCTAAAGCAGCGACGCGACGAGGCGAGGGCCGCGGTAGTTCGCTCCGTTGCTTTGTGCACGAAACTTAACTAAGTAAGGCGACAGGCGACGTGCACCAGTGCCTTGCACCAACGGTTATGTGCTTTCTCTCAGCGTCTGCGGATCTGCAGAGCGTCACTCAAGGCTTGAGTTTCGGTACGTAGAGTCCGTCCCCTTCGTGGAGATCACGACTGGTCGTCCGTGGGGCGTCGTTTCGTTTTTCGTCCCGTTGGCGTTTGGTGGCCTTTTAGGAATGTCACGTCGCGGGCTCTATATTGTGACTCGCCGGGCATCCGGTCGTCCTGAGGGGCGGCTCGTTTTCTCGTAGACGTAGCGTGGCCTCTTGAAAAGTGTTTCGTGGGAACCCGCTGCACGAGCTCCTAGCGTGAATTTTCCTCCAACTTGAATTGTTCGCAGTGCTTGTCTCGTTGTGCGTTTATATCCTTGGTTCTTGGATGCGCGCTCCCGCTCCCTCTCAGGTTCTCCCTTTTTCGCCAGCACGGCGCCTTTGACGCGTCAGTCGATCTCGTTCTACGCTTCCTCGCAGTTGGAGGGGCTATACATTGTTTGATCGCGCGACTCTGTCGCGAAGCCGCCGCGCAGGCTCTGCCGCTGGTGAAAGAATATGGGTGCCATGCAGTCGCAGTTGTTATTCGACAAGCATCTATGCCTGCAGTGCGCTCGCCCTTACCCCGCTGCAAATATTGTTAGTCCTCCGTTGCCAACTAAGTAGACTGGCCTTTCCTTTTTTCTAATTTTGCGGATATTCCTCGTAGCCAGGGCAAAAGAAATATTTTAATTACAGCGGCTGTGTAGGCGGCAGCGGCGACGACCAAGTCAGCGCGCTAGCAGGTGCGAAGATAGGTCACTGATTTCTGCGAGAGGTGTGCTTTCATTCTATGTTGATGCCGTCCGGTTTGGTAAAGATACCCGTAAACTGTCACCTCGTTGTGCCTGCGCGAGAGAAATGCCTGCACGAGAGAAAGGTGCATAAACACCGGCTAATTTTTTTTTCGCAGCATGCTTTTGGAAGTTTCGAAGTCCCATCTCAACGGTGGGCGAGTTGCTTCATGTAATCCATAGCAATATCGCATCAGACAGGATTCGAAAAGGGAATCAGAACATGGCGCTGTGTTTTATGTCCTTTCCTGTGGCCACTTTCTTGTGCTGTAGTGCATTTTCAGCTGTGTCCACTTATCGGGTTCCATATTTGTGCAGTGCGCTTTTACCACAACAAGAACATTCGAACCTCTACCAACCACTACTGAACATGCCCATGAACTTGCCGTAGCTGTAGGGAAGTGCATCGGTATCCGCAAGTGCCTGCTTTGGAAATCCCGTACTTGGAAGGTAAGTAGCGTTGCATTTTTTTACTCTAAAGAAATATTTGCAGCTTTTATTTCGATTTTAGTCAGATTGCGGGGTTCTGCAGCTTGTGGGACAAGTGAAAAGGGCAGATTGGTTCTCATGAGAAGGCTGTTGATAGATGTGCTTGTGGGGACAGTCACACCTTTACCCTATGTTATCAGCTAGGTGTTACAAAATTTGTAGTTTACAGCCTTTCCTGTCCCAGAATAATCGAGGGTAAAGTGAGAGGGGTAAGTTTTCTTATAAAACCATTTGATTTTATATTTTGAAACATTCTAATAGAACACCTCTTGAGTTCTCGGCAAATATATTAAAGGTTGGCATAGAAAATTTTAAAACTGCTTTCTGATCGTTCTTTGTGGTGACATCGAGCAGAAAAAAAACTGATATTTCAGAGCGTTTATTCGCATTTTTCTTCTTTCTCAAAATTTGATTTTCAGATTGGGCAACGTTCTGAAAGATTACTTAAGCTTTCAGAAACTATATTGCGATTGCATATCCACGACACAGAAAATGCTTTTCTTTATCGATTTTCATGGTCATGTCGAACAGAAAGGAAGGAGTTTTGTGATGCTTCGGCTGTGTTTTTCTTAAAAAAAGCTGATGTTTAGGTTTATGTAAATTTTTCGCAAAACGTGTGAGGCATAGAAAACAAAATTTTCAGTCAAGATCACAAAATGCCTCTCACAAAACTCGGACTGCAATTTTCCACCCAAAATGAACGTATACCAACTCGCCCAACTTTCCGTTCTACTGCAATAAAAAACTCGAAACGCGAAATCATTCATTCCTCACGCTATAATAGATTGGAATAACTTCCCATCACACATAGCTACTGAGGTTAACGTACAATCGTTTCAGCATTCGTTAAAGCAAACCATGTACTAACAGATTTGGTATTTTTGTTGTATTATGTGCATTTACTGAGTATTTTATTGTGCGTTGTTTGTTGTGTTATTTGTGTACATTACTAGCTTTAATTCAATATTACGTGTATTTTGTTTCAAATGCCTGTGCCATACTTTTTATGCTTGTATCGCCCCCCCCCCCTATGTAATATCCTCGCACGAGGGCCTTTAGGGGTATTGTAAATAAATAAAAAAAATAAAAAGACGAGTTATCTTTTTTGTGACTAAAGAACCATTCATGAGTGAGACAACCCACTTCTGACTGGCCAGGCTATTATTACTGATCGGTAAAGGGACCAATAAGCCTTTAAATTATAAGTATTGTATATTGCTGGCAGTCCGAAGTGGCGCAGCTCGTAAACAGAAAGTCAAATGTGTCTAAGGAAATGATTTCTTTCATATTTGCGAACGCAACATGCCCTTTATTCACTTTTTGCGGTACACTGTCTTGGAGCAATGTGACTGTTTCTGACAACATATACTTGCCAGAGATGCTATTGTTCTATAAAAGTTATACATTGTTTTGTGAAAGCATTTAAAGATGAGTGTAGCGCATCTTCATTAGCATATGTTTGGGTGATGCAGGGCACGCTAAACGAGACGTGTATTGAAGCCTACGTGCAATGTCGCAAATGTCAACTTTGCATGTATTTTTCTGCTGCATAAATAGCGGCCTCAGCAAGTATGGTATTTTACAACCTAGGCACTTCTTTTAAAAGACTGGTTTTTGGTCTTTCCATAAATGCATACCTGCAGCATCTGTCATGCCAATATCAGCACAGTCTCACTCTTCCTTAATCATGCTGCCTTGCATAAAAATATTAGCCAGTTCAACATCAAGTGCCCATATCAGCATTGCTGCAAGATGTTCCGCAAGATCGGCCCACTTTATAGCCACTTAGCCCGTGAGCATACGAGGATAAGGGATTCGGGTGAAACCGCTGGCATTGCAATTGCAACACAGAAGGTTGACGTTGTTTGCACTGTGGATAATTGCATTCAAGTTTCAAATGATTACAAGTCGATTGTAGCCCATTTAAGGTGACACATTCTTCATGGCATGGAAGTGAAGTGCCCGTTTCCCAGATGCCGAAGAACATACAAGAACAAAGCATCATTTTCTTCACATATTTCTCGTTTGCATGGACGAAACATTCAATGCATGTCGCTTCCTCTTGCACAAACGTCGAACCTTCCATCAGCTGCAGTTGCACACGACACAGATGTGTCTCAGTTGTACTTGCCAACAATAGAAATGGCGTCAGCCATAGAAGGGGAGATATTAGAGGGTCAAGCAGCTTGCTGAGAAGACGACGCAGGAAGCAGCAAGAAGGGTGTGAAGGAAGCATTTGCTAACCTGTACATCAGGCTACTCTCTGAATGTCATGTGCCTTCACGCACTGTCCAGATTATTGCAGAAGCTATATGTGATATTCAGACTGCTAATCTCTGTGCAACTGCCTCCTGTTCGAAAGACAAGCTCAAGAGTGCAGGTGTAGGCAACCAGGAAATTAATAAGATTGTGGATGATGTCGTTAAAGCAGATATAATCTCTAATCTGCACAAGGCAGCTGATGGAACGTTTCGTTCCCAACATAGTCGCGCATCATTCTTTGAGCAAGAACTGCACTATGTAGTGCCAGTTGCAATGAACCTAGGCAAGAACGGTAAGGGGAGCAGTGCAGTCGTTCTGTAATTGCAGTTGTTTAGCAATCTTGTCTTTCCACGTTTTCCCTTTGTGGATATAAAGTTTCAAAGAGGCGTGGCAGGGAAGGCCGCTGCATGCAACAGACAACCTGTCTCGAAATTAAAGTTGTATGATATAACTGTGGTCTTGTAAGTAAAGCCAAAACCGATTTGTTTTCCGGGGCCATCACTGGAATAAACCCAGCCAGGGGCACGAAAACTGAGAAGACAGAGAAGAAACAGCACTCTCTCTGACCAAAGGTCGCTGCACTCATTAGGGCCCTTGCCGAGTTTGACTTTTAGTGACATTTTATTACTTCTCTTGCTGAATTGGACATTTAGCTGCATTGTAATCAATCACGAATGGAAATAAGCGTTTCAATAGTTGTGGTTTTGCTTGATGAGTGTTAATGATGTTCAATATTACTATTTACGAATCACTGTTTACAGTCATGTCATTCCATCACAGAAGCAGAATATAAAGAGTAGTTTAAAGTATTGCTACGACACCTCAATGGCAATTTCAATTAGCCCTTTTTACGCTTTATTAGAAAAAGTATTTCACATGTTTGCTTTGTTATGTCAATGAAATAACTTGTTTTCTTCTTAAAACACTATGGCACTCTACGATGTCTCCACAAAAAAACAATTATGGTACCAGGTTTCTACGCCGCAAGGACATCCTTGACCGATGAGCGCCAAACACTAGGCAATCGGTCATCCCTGGTCAGACGGTATAAAGAACATTTGATTTCTTAAAGGCAGTAATGACCTACAAAAGGATTTGTTCCTGAGCTATTTGGTCGTTCTAGATGCAAACTTCGTACACAGCCTCGTGACCTGTCTTTACTATGTGGCGTTCATTTGCTGGCTATAGTTTTATTGCATCAATATTGGCCTAGCAGGGTCCAAGGTGAATTAAGGGTCCGCTACACGAACAATGTAAACTAAGCAAAACGAGAGTTGTTCCGCCAATTTATTTGTTTTCTGAAGCAAGTATGTCATCTGTAAAACAATTTTGTGGACAATAAAGAAGGTGCAGAAAAAGCAACTGATATTTCCTGCTTTTTTATTGAATGTTCCTGTGAAACGGCAAAAAAATAATTCCAACAATGCAGGAAAAATATATATGGAGAACAGAAATTAATATAGATTTTCTGCATTTTTCAGAAGCTTTCTGTGCGGTGGAAACATATTTGTGTGAAATCACAGAAAACTTGTAAGAAGAAAAACAAATATTCACAGAAACTTTCTGTGCGGTGAAAACACGTTTCTGTGAAATCACTGAAAACTTTCAAAACACAAAACAGAAAATTACAGAATGTTTCTGCACAATCAAAAACATGTTTTTGTGAAATGACTGAAACGTTCTAGAACGGAAAACAGATAATCACCGATATTTTCTGGCAGGAAAGCTGCCAGACTTTTTCTGTTATTTTACACATAAATTTTTTCCAGTGTACGTGTTGCATTTACTTACATCCTACAACGACTGCCAACAGCGTGGGTTATCTTTCGTTACTCTCGCGCTGCACTACAGTCGATAAAGTCATTAGGAAGCCTTCAGGAGCAGATCGTGGATGACTTGAACAGGTTACACGCCGAGACCTGTGAGTTACGTCACCGTGTTGTGCTTCAGTGGTTACCCGCTCACTGCGGCCTCGTAGGCAATGATCGTGCTGACGGTGCAGCAAGGTCGGCGCATGGCGACACCTCCTTGTTCCAACCCGTACCCTTTTCTCGTAGTGATGGCAAGAGACTTCTCGCTACTAAATCCTGGCAGATGCAACGCTCTTTGTGGTAAGAACCGCGGCGTCAATACCGACCCCTCTTTCGCATTGACCCCGCTTGTGAATTCCGCATGGCACGCAATTTAGATAGACGTAACTGTAACTGCCTGCACCGAATTCGTCTGGGCGTTGCCTTTACTAAATTCTATCTTTATAAAATTGGTGTATCAAGTAGCCCTCTGGGCCCAACATGTGGTGTGCGCGAGGATATTCAACATTTGATCTGCCGCTGCTAAATCTTTAATACTCATCGCAAGGCACTGTTAGGTGCTTTAGGACTTCGTCAGGACGTCCCCCTGCACCTGGAGCATGCCCTTGGACCCAGGACTGATGCGACTTCGGCTGAGCGAGGGGCAAAAGCTTTCTTAGTTTTTCTAAGAGACACGGGTTTAGTGGACATGCTTTGATAGTAACCTAACGGACACGGTTTTAGTGGACATACTTTGATAATCATGTGTTTGTGAGTGCGTGAGTGTTGAGTATGTTTGATGTCACCTTTTTTTCTTCGTTCTCTCTCTCTCTCTTTCACTCTTTTCTTTCACCCTCATCTGGAGTAGCATGCCAGGCCTATAACCAGGCAGACCTCACCATTATTCATTAAAGTCTTTCTCTCTCTCCTTCAGTGGGCGCGGCAGCACTGCCAAGATGCAGGAAACAAACACGTTCCATTTTGTGATTCAGGTTTCGCTTCGATCGCTGCTGGCATCATCAGGACCCTCTTCAAGGCCGGTCACGTCCTCGCATTTGTTCCGGCCGCCTGGAAACTGGGAACATGACTTGTTCCTTCATCGAGCTCCAGACGGTGACTGCGTCAACTACATGCCCAGCAGCGCCGCACTGTAAGCAACGACAACATCAGGGACGACGACCGTGACGTCAGTGGTCAGATATATAAGCCAGAGCTTCAGCAGAGAAACCTTTAGTGGGCGCGGCAGCACTACCAAGATGCAGGAAACAAACCCGTTCCATTTTGTGATTCAGGATTCGCTTCGATCGCTGCTGGCATCATCAGGACCCTCTTCAAGGCCGGTCGCGTCCTCGGATTTGTTCCGGCCGCCTGGAAACTGGGAACATGACTTGTGCCTTCATCGAGCTCCAGACGATGACTGCGTCAACTACATGCCCAGCAGCGCGGCACTGTAAGCAACGACAACATCAGGGACGACGACCGTGACATCAGTGGACTGGTATATAAGCCAGAGCTTCAGCAGAGAAACCTTTAGTGGCCGCGGCAGCACTGCCAAGATGCAGGAAACAAACCCTTTCCATTTTGTGATTCAGGTTTCGCTTCGATCGCTGCTGGCATCATCAGGACCCTCTTCAAGGCCGGTCGCGTCCTCGGGTTTGTTCCGGCCGCCTTGAAACTGGGAACATGACTTGTGCCTTCATCGAGCTCCAGACGGTGACTGCGTCAACTACATGCCCAGCAGCGCCGCACTGTAAGCACCGACAACATCAGGGACGACGACCGTGACGTCAGTGGACTGGTATATAAGCCAGAGCTTCAGCAGAGAAACCTTTAGTGGGCGCGGCAGCACTGCCAAGATGCAGGAAACAAACACGTTCCATTTTGTGATTCAGGTTTCGCTTCGATCGCTGCTGGCATCATCAGGACCGTCTTCAAGGCCAGTCGCGTCTTCGGATTTGTTCCGGCCGCCTGGAAACTGGGAACATGACTTAATTGTGCCTTCATCGAGCTCCAGACAGTGACTGCGTCAACTTCATGCCCAGCAGCGCCGCACTGTAAGCAACGACAACATCAGGGACGACGACCGTGACGTCAGTGGACTGGTATATAAGCCAGAGCTTCAGCGGAGAAACCGTTAGTGGGCGCGGCAGCACTACCAAGATGCAGGAAACAAACCCGTTCCATTTTGTGATTCAGGTTTCGCTTCGATCGCTGCTGGAATCATCAGGACCCTCTTCAAGGCCGGTCGCGTCCTCGGATTTGTTCCGGCCGCCTGGAAACTGGGAACATGACTTGTGCCTTCATCGAGCTCCAGACGGTGACTGCGTCAACAACATGCCCAGCAGCGCCGCACTGTAAGCAACGACAACATCAGGGACGACGACCGTGACGTCAGTGGACTAGTATATAAGCCAGAGCTTCAGCAGAGAAACCTTTAGTGGCCGCGGCAGCACTGCCAAGATGCAGGAAACAAACCCGTTCCATTTTGTGATTCAGGTTTCGCTTCGATCGCTGCTGGCATCATCAGGACCCTCTTCAAGGCCGGTCGCGTCCTCGGATTTGTTCCGGCCGCCTGGAAACTGGGAACATGAGTTATGCCTTCATCGAGCTCTAGACAGTGACTGCGTCAACTTCATGCCCAGCAGCGCCGCACTGTAAGCAACGACAACATCAGGGACGACGACCGTGACATCAGTGGACAGGTATATAAGCCAGAGCTTCAGCAGAGAAACCTTTAGTGGGCGCGGCAGCACTGCCAAGATGCAGGATACAAACCCGTTCTATTTTGTGATTCAGGTTTCGCTTCGATCGCTGCTGGCATCATCAGGACCGTCTTCAAGGCCGGTCGCGTCTTCGGATTTGTTCCGGCCGCCTGGAAACTGGGAACATGACTTAATTGTGCCTTCATCTAGCTCCAGACAGTGACTGCGTCAACTTCATGCCCAGCAGCGCCGCACTGTAAGCAACGACAACATCACGGACGACGACCGTGACGTCAGTGGACTGGTATATAAGCCAGAGCTTCAGCAGAGAAACCGTTAGTGGGCGCGGCAGCACTACCAAGATGCATGAAACAAACCCGTTCCATTTTGTGATTCAGGTTTCGCTTCGATCGCTGCTGGCATCATCAGGACCCTCTTCAAGGCCGGTCGCGTCCTCGGATTTGTTCCGGCCGCCTGGAAACTGGGAACATGACTTGTGCCTTCATCGAGCTCCAGACGGTGACTGCGTCAACAACATGCCCAGCAGCGCCGCACTGTAAGCAACGACAACATCAGGGACGACGACCGTGACGTCAGTGGACTGGTATATAAGCCAGAGCTTCAGCAGAGAAACCTTTAGTGGCCGCGGCAGCACTGCCAAGATGCAGGAAACAAACCCGTTCCATTTTGTGATTCAGGTTTCGCTTCGATCGCTGCTGGCATCATCGGGACCCTCTTCAAGGCCGGTCGCGTCCTCGGATTTGTTCCGGCCGCCTGGAAACTGGGAACATGAGTTATGCCTTCATCGAGCTCTAGACAGTGACTGCGTCAACTTCATGCCCAGCAGCGCCGCACTGTAAGCAACGACAACATCAGGGACGACAACCGTGAGATCAGTGGACTGGTATATAAGCCAGAGCTTCAGCAGAGAAACCTTTAGTGGACGCGGCAGCACTGCCAAGATGCAGAATACAAACCCGTTTCATTTTGTGATTCAGCTTTCGCTTCGATCGCTGCTGGCATCATCAGGACCCTCTTGAAGGCCGGTCGCGTCCTCGGATTTGTTCCGGCCGCCTGGAAACTGCGAACATGACTTGTGCCTTCATCGAGCTCCAGACGGTGACTTCGTCAACTACATGCCTAGCAGCGCCGCACTGTAAGCAACGACAACATCAGGGACGACGACCGTGACGTCAGTGGACTGGTATATAAGCCAGAGCTTCAGCAGAGAAACCTTTAGTGGGCGCGGCAGCACTGCCAAGATGCAGGATACAAACCCGTTCCATTTTGTGATTCAGGTTTCGCTTCGATCGCTGCTGGCATCATCAGGACCCTCTTCAAGGTCGGTCGCGTCCTCGGATTTGTTCCGGCCGCATGGAAACTGGGAACATGACTTGTGCCTTCATCGAGCTCCAGACGGTGACTGCGTGAACTACATGCCCAGCAGCGCCGCACTGTAAGCAACGACAACATCAGGGACGACGACCGTGACGTCAGTGGACTGGTATATAAGCCAGAGCTTCAGCCCAGAAACCTTTAGTGGCCGCGGCAGCACTGCCAAGATGAAGGAAACAAACCCGTTTCATTTTGTGATTCAGGTTTCGCTTCGATCCCTGCTGGCATCATCAGGACCCTCTTCAAGGCCGGTCGCGTCCTCGGATTTGTTCCGGCCGCCTGGAAACTGGGAACATGACTTGTGCCTTCATCGAGCTCCAGACGGTGACTGCGTCAACTACATGCCCAGCAACGCTACACTGTAAGCAACGACAACATCAGGGACGACGACCGTGACGTCAGTGGACTGGTATATAAGGCAGAGCTTCAGCAGAGAAACCTTTAGTGGCCGCGGCAGCACTGCCAAGATGCAGGAAACAAACCCGTTCCATTTTGTGATTCAGGTTTCGCTTGGATCGCTGCTGGCATCATCGGGACCCTCTTCAAGGCCGGTCGCGTCCTCGGATTTTTTCCGGCCGCCTGGAAACTGGAAACATGACTTGTGCCTTCATCGAGCTCCAGACGGTGACTGCGTGAACTACATGCCCAGCAGCGCCGCACTGTAAGCAACGACAACATCAGGGACGACGACCGTGACGTCAGTGGACTGGTATATAAGCCACAGCTTCAGCAGAGAAACCTTTAGTGGGCGCGGCAGCACTGCCAAGATGCAGGAAACAAACCCGTTCCATTTTGTGATTCAGGTTTCGCTTCGATCGCTGCTGGCATCATCAGGATTCTCTTCAAGGCCGGTCGCGTCCTCGGATTTGTTCCGGCCGCCTGGAAACTGGCGACATGACTTGTGCCTTCATCGAGCTCCAGACAGTGACTGCGTCAACTTCATGCCCAGCAGCGCCGCACTGTAAGCAACGACAACATCAGGGACGACGACCGTGACGTCAGTGGACTGGTATATAAGCCAGAGCTTCAGCAGAGAAACCTTTAGTGGGCGCGGCAGCACTGCCAAGATGCAGGAAGCAAACCCGTTCCATTTTGTAATTCAGGTTTCGCTTCGATCGCTGCTGGCATCATCAGGACCCTCTTGAAGGCCGGTCGCGTCCTCGGATTTGTTCCGGTCGCCTGGAAACTGCGAACATGACTTGTGCCTTCATCGAGCTCCAGACGGTGACTGCGTCAACTACATGCCTAGCAGCGCCGCACTGTAAGCAACGACAACATCAGGGACGACGACCGTGACGTCAGTGGACTGGTATATAAGCCAGAGCTTCAGCAGAGAAACCTTTAGTGGGCGCGGCAGCACTGCCAAGATGCAGGATACAAACCCGTTCCATTTTGTGATTCAGGTTTCGCTTCGATCGCTGCTGGCATCATCAGAACCCTCTTCAAGGTCGGTCGCGTCCTCGGATTTGTTCCGGCCGCATGGAAACTGGGAACA
This sequence comes from Amblyomma mixtum, assembly GCF_055824585.1. Taxonomy (NCBI): domain Eukaryota; kingdom Metazoa; phylum Arthropoda; class Arachnida; order Ixodida; family Ixodidae; genus Amblyomma; species Amblyomma mixtum. The sequence continues at coordinate 47,888,779 of NC_143021.1, forward strand.
TGACTTGTGCCTTCATCGAGCTCCAGACGGTGACTGCGTCAACTACATGCCCAGCAGCGCCGCACTGTAAGCAACGACAACATCAGGGACGACGACCGTGACGTCAGTGGACTGGTATATAAGCCAGAGCTTCAGCCCAGAAACCTTTAGTGGCCGCGGCAGCACTGCCAAGATGCAGGATACAAACCCGTTCCATTTTGTGATTCAGGTTTCGCTTCGATCGCTGCTGGCATCATCAGGACCCTCTTCAAGGTCGGTCGCGTCCTCGGATTTGTTCCGGCCGCATGGAAACTGGGAACATGACTTGTGCCTTCATCGAGCTCCAGACGGTGACTTCGTCAACTACATGCCCAGCAGCGCCGCACTGTAAGCAACGACAACATCAGGGACGACGACCGTGACGTCAGTGGACTGGTATATAAGCCAGAGCTTCAGCCCAGAAACCTTTAGTGGCCACGGCAGCACTGCCAAGATGAAGGAAACAAACCCGTTTCATTTTGTGATTCAGGTTTCGCTTCGATCGCTGCTGGCATCATCAGGACCCTCTTCAAGGCCGGTCGCGTCCTCGGATTTGTTCCGGCCGCCTGGAAACTGGGAACATGACTTGTGCCTTCATCGAGCTCCAGACGGTGACTGCGTCAACTACATGCCCAGCAGCGCCGCACTGTAAGCAACGACAACATCAGGGACGACGATCGTGACGTCAGTGGACTGGTATATAAGCCAGAGCTTCAGCAGAGAAACCTTTAGTGGGCGCGGCAGCACTGCCAAGATGCAGGAAACAAACCCGTTCCATTTTGTGATTCAGGTTTCGCTTGGATCGCTGCTGGCATCATCAGGACCCTCTTCAAGGCCGGTCGCGTCCTCGGATTTGTTCCGGTCGCCTGGAAACTGGGAACATGACTTGTGCCTTTATCGAGCTCCAGACAGTGACTGCGTCAACTTCATGCCCAGCAGCGCCGCACTGTAAGCAACGACAACATCAGGGACGACGATCGTGACGTCAGTGGACTTTTATATAAGCCAGAGCTTCAGCAGAGAAACCTTTAGTGGGCGCGGCAGCACTGCCAAGATGCAGGAAACAAACCCGTTCCATTTTGTGATTCAGGTTTCGCTTGGATCGCTGCTGTCATCATCAGGACCCTCTTCAAGGCCGGTCGCGTCCTCGGATTTGTTCCGGCCGCCTGGAAACTGGGAACATGACTTGTGCCTTCATCGAGCTCCAGACGGTGACTGCGTCAACTACATGCCCAGCAGCGCCGCACTGTAAGCAACGACAACATCAGGGACGACGATCGTGACGTCAGTGGACTGGTATATAAGCCAGAGCTTCAGCAGAGAAACCTTTAGTGGGCGCGGCAGCACTGCCAAGATGCAGGAAACAAACCCGTTCCATTTTGTGATTCAGGTTTCGCTTGGATCGCTGCTGGCATCATCAGGACCCTCTTCAAGGCCGGTCGCGTCCTCGGATTTGTTCCGGTCGCCTGGAAACTGGGAACATGACTTGTGCCTTTATCGAGCTCCAGACAGTGACTGCGTCAACTTCATGCCCAGCAGCGCCGCACTGTAAGCAACGACAACATCAGGGACGACGATCGTGACGTCAGTGGACTTTTATATAAGCCAGAGCTTCAGCAGAGAAACCTTTAGTGGGCGCGGCAGCACTGCCAAGATGCAGGAAACAAACCCGTTCCATTTTGTGATTCAGGTTTCGCTTGGATCGCTGCTGTCATCATCAGGACCCTCTTCAAGGCCGGTCGCGTCCTCGGATTTGTTCCGGCCGCATGGAAACTGGGAACATGACTTGTGCCTTCATCGAGCTCCAGACTGTGACTGCGTCAACTACATGCCCAGCAGCGCCGCACTGTAAGCAACGACAACATCAGGGACGACGACCGTGGCGTCAGTGGACTGGTATATATGCCAGAGCTTCAGCAGAGAAACCTTTAGTGGGCGCGGCAGCACTGCCAAGATGCAGGATACAAACCCGTTCCATTTTGTGATTCAGGATTCCCACAGGCAGACCAACAGTAGAGGCACATAACCCACCGTCACCGCCCCAGTGAACCGAAAACCATGTCAAAAAGCCACTCCGTTGCCTCAACGTTGACGCACGCTGCATCATTAATAAATCAGATGACATTGAAATTATTAGTATGACGCACGAACCGCATATTCTTATAGTTACAGAAACTTGGCTTCACGCTGATATCTCCGACGACGAATTAACAGCACCAGGTTACGGAATTCACCGGAAACATAGAAATTCGCGAGGCTGAGGGGTTTCAATTATTTACCCACAATCATTACTTGCCTGAAAGTTACCTGATATACCTGCAATCGAGTGTGTCATCATTAAAGTACATTTCGATGACCAGAATTTAATTGTGGGTGGCTTTTATCGTCCACCTACACAAGAAAACTTTTTTTCCGAGCTCAACGAATTTCCTTGTTCCATTCAAAGCTATTCTTGCTATGTCTTCTTGGGTGGCGACTTCAATATGCCGTCAATAAACTGGAGTAGCGATTTTTCCCGAACCCCTTACAAGGAAAGCTGAACCTTTTGTTGACCTCGTAATATTTCATGACCTAGCTCAGTTGGTAAAAGTGCCCACCAGAATTCAAAACGATACAGCTTCAATTTAGGCCTATTTCTTGTAACCAATGCAGTGCTAAACCGTAATCCCGAAGTACATATTTTTGGTGGAACATCTGACCTGAAAATGATATCTTTAACAGTTCAACTTCGCCGTACCAATGACAATGAAAAAAAGAAAAGTTTCGTTACAAGCTTTTCGCGCGCTGAAGACGTCAATGTCTTAGACACCATGGATACGTCGCTGTGGGACTTTATCTCGCTCTCTGAATCAAGCACATGCTGTGTGAACGAGCTATGGTCTTTCTTTAAGAACCTAGTCCTGAAATGCGTCAAGAACTTTGTTCCCACGAAACTAAGTATACAGCAGCGCAAACGTCCGTGGATGACGAAGAAAATAGTAAGGATAGGGCGGAAAGCTAAACGAATAAGAAAACAGCACCGTCAGCGCCCAGCAGAGATTAACACCAGTAAACTTTCTAACATACGCCTCCAACTAAAAATGGCCATTAAAAATGCAAACGAATACTACCATAGTGTATCTTTGAAGAATTATCTGGTTTCCTCCCCTGCTAAGTTTTGGCGACACTTTTCTTCAAAAAAACTGCCCTATCCAGTTTCTGCATAGACGGAGAAAGCATAACAGATAAATGTTTGATTGCAAAGACTTTGAATCAGTTCTTTTGTTCGGTGTTTACGAATGATGACGTTCTAAAGCCAACATTTAATCTTTCAATTGAGTGCCCACCCATTGATAATATCTCAGTGAATGAAGAACGCATTTTATCTCTCTTGTTAAATCTAAACATCAAGAAATCGCCTGGAATGGACGGAATACCTACTGCTTTTCTCATGAGATACGCCGAGTGATGCTAGAAGTATTTGTGTATACTGTTTAATAAGTCTTTATCGTGTGCAGCACTTCCAAATGACTGGAAGTACGCAAAGGTTACCCCAATACCCAAAACAGAAAACCGGTCGCTTATCACTTGGTACAGACCAATTTCATTGCTGCCCACATGCGCCAAAACACTTGAACATATTATATTCAAACATATTTCGGTGTTTCTGAATGACAACAACATAATTGATTCCAGGCAGCATGGGTTTCGAAAGGAATTATCTACAACAACGCAGCTTGTCGAAACCATTCACTAATTCGCAGCAATTTTAGACACGCAGTGTGTTTGTTCGTTGACGCTCAAGGCTGCAGGAAAGGGTTCTTATCACTTTTGTTCGTGACGCAAGAAGCCACCAGGCTAATCTCGATTGATCGCAGCCATGAAAGGCTGCATCTAGGTTTTTCCAGATTACTGTAGATGATCTTGTCCTGTTATCTGGAAGTTTCCTTGCCGGCTTTAAATTGAGCGATGCCGCGAGCGGCGGGCATTCGTAGATCGACGACCGCCGAGCACGCTTGTTGCTGCCCTAGCTCGTCCAGAACCAGCGAAAATTTTTCGGCGCTGGCTTGCTGAGACGTTTTGACAAGTGCAGGCGGGCCTCGGATCCACTGCGACCCCGAGGATCCGCAACCAGCCTCCCAGCCCAGGCGCCGTGCCTTTGCCGGTGCTCGGGCAACTTCGAGGCCTTCAAGCAGCAGCCCAGTCGGCCGCCCGTGACGTCATGGGAGGCCCGAGACCTGCTGCCCCTCCGGTGTTCCGTGCGCCGCCCCCAAAGGCGCACTGTTTTTCGTTTACAGTTACTTCCGACGCGACAGCTGACGACATCGTCGACAGCATCGAGTTGGTTGTCGGCCCCAAAGGGCTAGAGAGCCTTCAGCATCATGGAGGCATGAAGTTCTGCGTCGCCATGGCCTCGGCTGCGGCGGCGGAGAAGATGCTCGTGGAAGGCGCCTTCAGCGTGAACGGCACTTCCGTCCCAGTAGCCTGCGTGGGTCCTGCCGTGGTCCACGTGACGGCTTTTCGTGTCCCGCTGTTCGTGGGAGACGCGGCGCTGGCAGCGGCACTGAGCTCCTACGGCAAGGTGCTTGACATCACCCATCCCGTCCTCAAGGGCCGTCGTCACGTCGGCAACGGAACACGCGTGGTCCGGATCGAGATGAAGCAGGCGGTGCCGAATTTCTTGACCGTCCAGGGACACCGCGTCATGTTTGACTACCGAGGCGTCCGGAAGGTGTGTTCCCGCTGCGGGCAGGACGGCCACATCGGCGCGGCGTGTCGAACGCCGCGGTGCGCTCGCTGCGAGGTGTTCGGCCACGACACGGCCGGATGCGGAGCGGCTTGCAGGCGCTGCGGTGGAAGCCACGCCACAGCGGACTGCCTGCGACCACGGTCCTATGCGGCGGCCGCCGCCTCGAGAGAGGAACCGAGCAAGGACAATGTGGTCGCAGAAACGCGGAGCACACCAACTGTCCGGACGCCTGTTGCCGACGCGGACCCTACGACCAGCAGCCCGAGGGAGCCCGAGCCCACCCCCGCGACGGAGGTGCCCGTGAAGGAGCAGCACGAGGGGACGCCTTCAAACGAGGTGGAGCCGTTCGGTGCTGTTCTCGCGGAACCCTTGCCGCCGCTACACCGCACAGCTTCCTTCAACACCGAGAGCAGCAGCGGCGATGAGTCGAGCGTGGCGTCGGGCGACCTGGTGGACGTACCGGACAAAGTCACGCCGCTTCGCCTGACAGGCGACTTGACGTGCGGCCAGGTGTCAGGACCGACGACTCCTGGAGGTGCGGACGACGCGCGCTTCTCGTCACCAGCCAGCCACACCCTCCCATCGGCGACCCTGGCGTCGGCATCGGCTTCAGCTGCGAGCGTCGCCAAGACCACGCAGCAACCGGTGAGCGAGGCCACAAGCGCCGACGGCCCCGAAAACATGGACTTTTCCCGACCAGACTTCAAACGTGGCTACCCCCAATCATCGGAATCCGAAGGGACTCTTAACGAACGTTCTAGCAAAAAATGCCGCGCGCGCCAAGCGCCGCCCATGGCAGCGCTCTTTAGGTTGTATACTATGCCGTCGGTGCTCTTGGCAGTCATGGCGGTTGTGCATCTCCTCTCCCTGAATGTTCGGGGATTTCAATCTGTAGACAGACAGAGAGGTGATGCATGTGCATCTCCTCTCCCTGAATGTTCGGGGATTTCAATCTGTAGACAGACAGAGAGGTGATGCACTTTGCCAGGGCTAGGGGCGTCGACATCCTGTTTTTACAGGAATGCAACTTCCGTACTTCACTTGATGTGCTGAATTTCACCACCCGGTTTTCTGTTTTTGCTTATTTTTCGTTGCCTGATTTTCATATGTGCGGTGTTGGTGTCGTTTTTGTAAACCCCTGCCTGCGCGCGGGTGCTCATTGCAATTTCGGGATGGACGGCCGCACTCTTGCGGTCGACTTCACACTAAACCAGCGGCGGGTACGTGCGTTGGTTGTATATGCGCCAGCACGGCAGACTAGTAGTTCTGATTTTTTTGAGCGCCTCGACTCATTCCTCCTTGATCCCTACCCCACTTTTATCGTCGGTGACTTCAATTGTGTACTTAACATCGACCGTGACGTCCGCGGACAGGGTCACGGTCGCCGTTATTGCGGTGCCCCCGCGCTCCTCGATCTCGTGACTCAGTTCCGCTTGTCTGACGCGTGGGTGCAGCTTCACGGGGATGCCTTTGGAGCGACGTTTGAGAGAGCACAGTCAGCGAGTCGGATAGGCAAATTCTATTTTCCACCAGAGCTCGCTTCTTTTGTCGTTAGCTGCGAAGTTCTCGCGTTCCCTGCAGGCACGCCGGTGATTTCCAATCACCACCCCTTGTCAGTCAGGCTCGACTTTGGTGAGGACACCCCTCGTACTGTTACGTGGCGCATAGACACGAGCCTACTGGCGGACCCAGAAAGCATGGCGTCACTGCGTACGGCGTTGGCAGCATCGTGCAAGAGCTTCGTTGTGACTGATTCATGGGACGCACTCAAGGCTCGTTGGCAGGCAACTCTGGTGGCGGCCGGTCAAGACCGCAGACGCCGGGTAACTCATGCACTGAATGACACCCTCAAGCGCGTCCGTATAGTGCAAAGGGGAGCACCCTTAACCTTTGCCATGAGCGATTACCTGAGTCTACTTAAAGCACGTTACCACGTGTTGCTCTGCCAGTCATCACGGGCAGCTAGTCGTGCACACCAGCTCGGGTGGCCGATATCAGACCCGGTTGTGCTACGACACGTACGCGCAGGCACGGCAGAGGAATTCGCTCCCGCTACTGTGCCTTTCGTGACACTCCCAGACGGCACCCAAAGCAAAACCACGGCCGATATCTGCACGATCTTCGCAAGCCACTTTTCGAACCTGTTCTCTATGGACAGTTGGCTACATCTTCAAGATGGTTATGACGGGCTTCTACAAAGTTTTTTTGGAAACTTGCCACGAGTAGCTGAAGAGTTGCAAGAAAACCTTTGCGCACCAGCCACAAGCCAAGAGCTGCACGCCATCCTGCAGAGTATGAATGCAGCCTCTGCCCCCGGTCCAGGTGGCATTCCAACAAGTTTTTATTCAAACTTTTTTACGAGATCCAAGGAGCGCTCCTGAAGATGGTCAACGGCTTCCTCGCGGATGGGTTACGTCCAAACTCTTTCCGCGAATGTCGCATCATACTCATTCCGAAAGCGGGCGGTGACCCCTCCGACCCGCAAGCATGGCGGCCCATAAGCCTCTTAAACGCAGATTACAAAATAGTCACATCTTTACTGAACACAAGAATGCGGACGATCCTACCTCACCTAATCCACCGGGCTCAAACCAGCAGCGTCCCTGACCGCTCTGTGTTTGCTGCATTGGCACTCACTAGAGACCTGTTCACATTTGCCAGCAGGACGGGCTTCAGCGGGTGCTTTGTTTCGCTTGACCAGGCGAAAGCATTCGATCGGGTGGAACACTCGTATCTGTTCGGAGTCCTTGAAGCCTTCGGATTCCCTCCGCAAATTGTCAGCAGGCTGCGCTTACTTTACGCAGACCTGAATGCTCGTCTCTCCGTAAACGGCCACCAGAGCGCTCCCTTCTCAGTCACCAGGGGCATAAGGCAAGGATGCCCTCTCTCCCCAACATTCTTCGTGTTGTGCCTGGATCCACTCATCCGGCGCATTAACGACAGCCCATCCATACGCGGCTTCCCTCTGCCTGGCCAGGGCCAAATCAAGGTATCGGCCTACGCCGATGACGTGTCGCTTTTCCTCAAGGACGAGGATAGCTACGCCGCTTTTTCGCGGCTGTTTCTCGAGTACAGCGAGATATCTGGGGCCCTATTGAACAGGTGAAAAAGCAAGGCACTAAGGTTTGGCACCTTCACACCGAGCCTTGCGGGCGAGGTGGAGCGGGTGTGGGAGTGAAAGTCCTGGGAGTAGTGTTCCTCGCCAGCGGAGAAGTAGCCCGCGAAACCTGGACTAACCTCCGCACGAACGCTGAGAAACGCCTCTCGGTGGCGTCAACTTTCCGCCTTTCAATGGCAGAGCGCTGCTATATAGTTAAGTCCACAATCCTAGCCGCATGTTTTTTTGTTGCCCGCGTCGCAAACCCACCGCGCACGTTTGCGCGCAGGCTAACCTCGGCCTGTGGCTCTTTCGTTTGGGCGGGCAAAACCGAACTTGTGTCACGAATGTCAGTGTCAACGTCACATGTTTTTTCAGTGTCAACGTCAAATTTAGAAATTTTTTTAGTTGTATGCCCCTCCTGCTTGGGCCAACTCTGGCTTGCAGTATACTGAAAAATAAATAAACATGCGCCTTCCATCGCACATGGGTGGGTTTGGCGCCTTCCATCGTACATGGGTGGGTTTGGTATACCTTGTATCCGCACCATGTGCAATGTGCTCGCCTTGCGAGGAGTACGAGATCTTGTACGCAACCCAGACTATCCCGGGAGAACACTCCTCACATATTTTCTGGGTACAGCGCGTAACGTATTTTTTTCACAACACGTGGTTGGCCCTACAGCCGAGCAGCCGCCGGCATTTTTCGTTAATGTGCGTCGCACACTGACGTCGTTGACTGCCAGCGTGCCCGATCTGGATGTTGATGAAACCCCGCCCTCCAGAATGTGTGAAGCACTAACGGTCGCTGCGCTGACCTGCGGACAACTCCAGAAAACGAGACGTGCACGCTGGCTCCAACTAACCTCAGCTACGCTTCCTGCAGATGTCAGGGACTTCGGCTGGTTGCGAGGCTGGCGGGTCCTGCCCACAAGAGACCGTCTTGTGGAGTGGGGCGTGGCGCCCTCCGCCCGATGCCCGCAGTGCGGTCTGCTTGAAACTTTGCAGCACGCAATGTTTGAGTGTGTAGTTGCGCGCACGTTTTGGACATTAGTGTCACGCATGTTTTTAACCCGCCTGGAAGCGCGCACTAGTTCTCCCGAAGTGTTTCAAAATATGCTCTTGTGTGTCGGCATGTTCGTTTTGTGGCGGCAGCGTGGAGTGGCATCCTTAAATGGGCGTCCGCAAAGAACAATGTTCCCAATGTTGCAGCGCCTGCGCACGCGCCTCTTTGAACAAGCATGCATGGACGCTCTGTCAATGAGCGAGGCTGAGTTCTTGCGCAAATGGTCGACATACTTTATCGTCCTGCGCGGCGGTCGAGTATCGGCATTTTTACTGCATTACTGACGTCCTCAGTGCTGCGTCACTGCGCATGTGCTTGACTGATCAGAGAATTAAGTTCATCTGTTTTGTTTTGTATTTTCTATGTTAAAACAGAAAAAATAAACTTCTCTTTCTACGCCCGAGCTCGTCCAGACCCAGCGCACTTTTTTCAGCGCTGGCTTGCTGACAAGTTTTGACAAGTGCAGGCGGGCCCCGGATCCACTGCGACCCCGAGGATCCGCAACCAGCCTCCCAGCCCAGGCGCCGTGCCTTTGCCGGTGGTCGGGCAACTTCGAGACCTTCAAGCAGCAGCTTAGTGGGCCGCCCGTGACGTCATGGGAGGCCGGGGACCTGCTGCTCCTCCGGTGTTCCGTGCGCCGCCCCCAAAGGCGCACTGTTTTTCGTTTACAGTTACTTCCGACGCGACAGCTGACGACATCGTCGACGGCATCGAGTTGGTTGTCGGCCCGAAAGGGCTAGAGAGCCTCCAGCACCATGGGGGCATGAGGTTCTGCGTCGCTTTGGCCTCGGCTGCGGCGGCGGAGAAGATGCTTGTGGAAAGCGCCTTTCACCTGAACGGCACTTCCGTCCCAGTAGCCTGCGTGGGTCCTGCCGTGGTCCACGTGACGGCTTTTCGTGTGCCGCTGTTCGTGGGAGACGCGGCGATGGCAGCGGCACTGAGCTCCTACGGCAAGGTGCTTGACATCACCCATCCAGTCTCAAGGGCCGTCGTCACGTCGGCAACGGGACGCGCGTGGTCCGGATCGAGATGAAGCAGGCGGTGCCGAACTTCTTGACCGTCCAGGGCCACCGCGTCATGTTTGACTACCGAGGCGTCCGGAAGGTGTGTTCCCGCTGCGGGCAGGACGGCCACATCGGCGCGGCGTGTCGTACGCCGCGGTGCGCTCGCTGCGAGGTGTTCGGATACGACACGGCCGGATGCGGAGCAGCTTGCAGGCGCTGCGGTGGAAGCCACGCCACAACGGACTGCCTGCGACTGTGAGGATCTGTGAGAGATTGTAGGTCTTATTTTGAATAAACACAAAAGTACAAACAATAAACGAGGCGGATTTTATCAAAACGGAAACCAATTTCAATATGAGCGAGAAAAAAGGAAAGGAACATGAGAACAACGCAACGACACACGGGAAAAACACACGGGGAAACAGAACAAGGTGCTTACGAAAAATGCAGAAAAAAAAAGAGTCAAAGAGGAAAGTCACACTACTTGTCTTATTCGAGCAACGAGCGGAGAGGACTGGCTGGGTGTCGGGTAGTCAAGGAGTCTCTTGGCGTTCCAACGTCGATGTAAGGCTACCGCAGCGTCAGCGTTCGTGGGCTCCCGGCACGGTTTCCAGGTCTGGTATCCCGGAAAAGTCACGTAGGCGCCCGAAGCGGCCTATGTAGAGCAGCTGACGGATGGACGGAGAAGAGTAGCGCCTGAGCCTGGTGGTTGAGGCTCTCGACGATGGAAGTCCAGGTCTGGTGGCCCGGACGTCTGCGGCTAAGGCCCAAGCCCGGAACTCGGGGAGCCAGCAGAACTCGTCCACGTCCGTCGCCCACCGCGCTCTTCTCTTCTCTGCCACGTAATCCTGTTCGACCTGTCCCGGCGTACCCCTCAGCACGCGCTCCTCGTGCTTTGTCTTCTCCTCACGAACGCCGCTGGGTGACGCTATCTCCTTACAGAAGGCCCCCTCTTCGGAAGTTTTTTCCAAGGGAAAGAACTCGACTTCAGGAGAGCGACACCAGACGCGTTCGACGATCGCAACACAGAACACCGCACCACAGCGCGCACACTACACATCACACACAATACGACGGTCGTCAATGTTCGAAGCGTTCACCGACCTTCGCACACACAGCACAGAGAGCACATGGAAAGTCAACGTAAAGCGTCCATAGAGGGCGAAGAAACACGGAAAGCATAAAAAATAGATAGCCGACACTCAAAAACAAACATGAACAAACAAAAACAATTCCAACAAGAACAGGTGTGGGCTACATTCTTCAGTATTCCATTGTTCACATCAAACCACTTCACCGTCGCGAGAACTTTTCCGGCTAGTACTTCCGTTTTCCTTTGTGAAACCGTTTTCTCCAAACCGACCTCGGTTTCCACCATGATTTTACATGTTCCCGTCCTATGATGTTATTCACTCTGTTCTCCCTTGCCTTCGACACAGTCTGCTGACACATGTCACACGATCTGACATAACTCTTAATGTCAGCCTGTACACCGGGCCAGTAAAACTCACTGAGCACCCTAGCTATTGTTTGCCGTATTCCATGATGGCCGGATAATGCACTCTTATGTGCCAACTTAAGAACTTGCGTGCGTAAGCCCTTCGGTACCACCGCTTGCTCAACGACTTGGCCGGGACACACTTGGTACGACCGGAAAAGAACACCGTCATCTGTATCAAAGGAGTGGGCGGTCTGTCCCTTGCCATGAAATATTTGCCCCAACTTCCTGCGACACACCTCTAAGGTCGGGTCTTCTTCCTGTTTGAGGCGAAACTCCGGCCGTGACAAGTGGAGTGTGTTCAGAGTGGGGCTTTTACTACTCTCTGAAACCTTTGCTGTCACCATAAGGGAAGGAACATCGACCGCACCCGTCATGGCAAGGGAAACTGCCTGATCAGTGAGAACTGGCGGGTCAACCAAGGATGGAGGTTTAGCCCCGGGGACATTGCCTATTATAATGTCGTATAAGGGTGTAGACAAGCAGCGCGCGATGGCCTTACCCGAGAAGTATGGAGAAGAAATCACCACCTCCGCTTCCGGAACTTCTACACGGGTCCCATTGGCCAAGAATAATGTAGCCTTTTTCCCTGTTAGTGCCGCTGGCGGTACAAGAGACTCACGCACAACAATGCCGGTGCTGCCCGTATCCCGTAGTACCGAACCAGGCTGGCCGAACACCTCACCGTGCGCCACGGGCATAGCAGTTTCCACCGGGTTGGAAGGACAGACCATCTCCCCCAACTGGTCCTCTACGCGCGTTACCTCTGCAGGGTTATCGGGATGTGAATGTCGAGGTGTCATGCAACAGGAGGACTCCTCACGGTCTCCTGGCCTCTTAGCTTTGCACGACTGGGCATCATGTCCTACCTCGCGGCACCAGGTGCAATACGATTGCTTCGGCTTCGTCCGACAATCCGCCGCCTTGTGCCCAGTCTTCTCGCAAAGAAAACACCGCAGGCGAGATTGTGAACCTGAAACCTCGTCCTTGGCTTTATTCATCGTATGCTCCCCCTGTTCTTTGAAGAACAACAAGTTATTTTGCCGCTGTGCTTCAAGAAAATGATCGGCAGCCTCCGCCAGCTTGGCAACTGTCTTGCCCTCCCGCTCACGTAAGAAAAGGGCTAAACGAGAATGACAGTTGTTCAGAAATTGTTCGCTCACGACCATCTCGCGAACCACCTCAAAAGTGCGGCCTTCTCCCCGCATCTCGACCCAACGGTCAAAGAAGCTAAACAACCTGGCAGCATATTGCGAGGCCGGTTCTCCATCCTGGGGCTTGCTCTGGCGAAACTTCTCTCGGTACCCTTCCGCGGTGAACCTAAACCTCTGAAGCAAGGCAAGCTTCGCTTTGTCATAATCCACGGAATCCTCAGGCGAAAGCCGACCGAAGACCCTAAGTGCTTCGCCGCCAAGGCACAAGCTCAACGCCGTTGCCCACTTTTCTTTTGGCCAACCCTGCCCCGTGGCCACATGCTCAAACCTCTTTAAGTAGGCATCGAGGTCATCCCGCGCTTCATTGAACTGTGGTATGAGGCTGTGCGGGTTAATGGAGCTGGTCGATGAGACGCTACGCTCTCCACGGTCACTCGGAGGATTTGCGCCACCCTCCATGAGCCTTATTTGTAGCTGCAAGTTCCGCGCCTCTAACTCCAAGCGTTCCTTCGCAGCCTCTCGCTCAGCCTCTAAATTCCGTGCCTCTAATTCCAATTTCTGCTTCGCAGCTTCACGCTCAGCGGCTCTCTCTTCCCGTGCCTTACGAAGCTCGTCCTCCACCCACGCTCGTAACTCCGCGCCGCACAAGCCCATGCGCTCGCCTAAAGCAACCAAATCTGAAGCGCTCATATTGTTCCTAAACTAACACAACAGGCAAATAAATAAAAACCGACCTTGTCCTGTCGTAGTGGACGCCAAATTTGTGAGGATCTGTGAGAGATTGTAGGTCTTATTTTGAATAAACACAAAAGTACAAACAATAAACGAGGCGGATTTTATCAAAACGGAAACCAATTTCAATATGAGCGAGAAAAAAGGAAAGGAACATGAGAACAACGCAACGACACACGGGAAAAACACACGGGGAAACAGAACAAGGTGCTTACGAAAAATGCAGAAAAAAAAAGAGTCAAAGAGGAAAGTCACACTACTTGTCTTATTCGAGCAACGAGCGGAGAGGACTGGCTGGGTGTCGGGTAGTCAAGGAGTCTCTTGGCGTTCCAACGTCGATGTAAGGCTACCGCAGCGTCAGCGTTCGTGGGCTCCCGGCACGGTTTCCAGGTCTGGTATCCCGGAAAAGTCACGTAGGCGCCCGAAGCGGCCTATGTAGAGCAGCTGACGGATGGACGGAGAAGAGTAGCGCCTGAGCCTGGTGGTTGAGGCTCTCGACGATGGAAGTCCAGGTCTGGTGGCCCGGACGTCTGCGGCTAAGGCCCAAGCCCGGAACTCGGGGAGCCAGCAGAACTCGTCCACGTCCGTCGCCCACCGCGCTCTTCTCTTCTCTGCCACGTAATCCTGTTCGACCTGTCCCGGCGTACCCCTCAGCACGCGCTCCTCGTGCTTTGTCTTCTCCTCACGAACGCCGCTGGGTGACGCTATCTCCTTACAGCGACCACGGTCCTATGCGTCGGCCGCCGCCTCGAGAAAGGAACCGAGCAAGGACAACGTGGTCGCAGAAACGAGGAGCACACCAACTGTCCGGACGCCTGTTGCCGACGCGGACCCTACGACCAGCAGCCCGAGGGAGCCCGAGCCCACCCCCGCGACGGAGGTGCCCGTGAAGGAGCAGCTCGAGGGGACGCCTTCAAGCGAGGTGGAGCCGTTCGGTGCTGTTTTCGCGGAACCCTTGCCGCCGCTACCCCGCACAGGTTCCTTCAACACCGAGAGCAGCAGCGGCGATGAGTTGAGTGTGGCGTCGGGCGACCTGGTGGACGTACCGAACAAAGTCACGCCGCTTCGCCTGACAGGCGACTTGACGTGCGGCCAGGTGTCAGGAACGACGACTCCTGGAGGTGCGGACGACGCGCGCTTCCCGTCACCAGCCAGCCACACCCTCCCATCGGCGACCCTAGCGTCGGCAACGGCTTCAGCTGCGAGCGTCGCCAAGACCACGCAGCAACCGGTGAGCGAGGCCACAAGCGCCGACGGCCCCGAAAACATGGACTTTTCCCGACCAGACTTCAAAGGTGCCCACCCCCAATCATCGGAATCCGAAGGGACTGTTAACGAACGTTCTAGCAAAAAAGTGCCGCGCGCGTCAAGCGCCGCCCATGGCAGCGCTCTTTAGGTTGTATGTTATGCCGTCGGTGCTCTTGGCAGTCATGGCGGTTGTGCATCTCCTCTCCCTGAATGTTCGTCGACATCCTGTTTTTACAGGAATGCAACTTCCGTACTTCACTTGATGTGCTGAATTTCAGCACCCGGTTTTCTGTTTTTGCTTATTTTTCGTTCACTGATTTTGATATGTGTGGTGTTGGTGTCGTTTTTGTAAACCCCTGCCTGCGCGCGGGTGCTCATTGCACTTTCGGGCTGGACGGCCGGACTCTTGCGGTCGACTTCACACTAAACCAGCGGCGGGTACGTGCGTTGGTTGTACATGCGCCAGCACGGCAGACAGTAGTTCTGATTTTTTTGAGCGCCTCGACTCATTCCTCCTTGATCCCTACCCCATTTTCATCGTCGGTGAATTCAATTGTGTACTTAACATCGACCGTGATGTCCGCGGACAGGGTCACGGTCGCCGTTATTGCGGTGCCCCCGCTGTCCGCGATCTCGTGACTCAGTTCCGCTTGTCTGACGTGTGGGTGCAGCTTTCACGGGGATGCCTTTGGAGCGACGTGGGAGAGAGCACAGTCAGCGAGTCGGATAGAAAAATTCTATTTTCCACCAGAGCTCGCTTCTTTTGTCGTTAGCTGCAAAGTTCTCGCGTTCCCTGCAGGCACGCCGGTGATTTCCGATCACCACCCCTTGTCAGTCAGGCTCGACTTTGGTGAGGACACCCCACGTACTGTTACGTGGCGCATGGACACGAGCCTACTGGCGGACCCGGAAAGCGTGGCGTCGCTGCGTACGGCGTTGGCCGCATCGTGCAAGAGCTTCGTTGCGACTGATTCATGGGACACACTCAAGGCTCGTTGGCAGGCAACTCTGGTGACAGCCGGTCAAGACCGCAGACGCCGGGTAACTCATGCACTGAATGACACCCTCAAACGCATCCGTATAGTGCAAAGGAAAGCACCCTTAACCTTTGCCATGAGCGATTACCTGAGCCTACTCAAAGCACGTTACCACGTGTTGCTCTGCCAGTCATCACGGGCAGCTAGTCGCGCACACCAGCTCTGGCGGCCTATATCAGACCCGGCTGTGCTACGACACGTACACGCAGGCACGGCAGAGGAATTCGGTCCCGCTACTGTGCCTTTCGTGACACTCCCAGACGGCACCCAAAGCAAAACCGCGTCCGATATCTGCACGATCTTTGCAAGTCACTTCTCGAACCTGTTCTCTACGGACAGTTGGCTAAATGTTATGACAGGCTTCTACAAAGCTTTTTTGGAAACTTGCCACGAGTAGCTGAAGAGCTGCATGAAAACCTTTGCGCACCAGTCCAAGCCAAGAGCTGCACGCCATCCTGCAGAGTATGAATGCAGCCTCTGCCCCCGGTCCAGACGGCATTCCAACAAGTTTTTATTCAACGTTTTTTTACAAGATCCAAGGAGCACTGCTGAAAATGGTCAACGGCTTTCTCGCGGATGGGTTACGTCCGAACTCTTTCCGCGAATGTCGCATCATACTCATTCCCAAAGCGGGCGGTGACCCCTCCGACCCGCAAGCATGGCGGCCCATAAGCCTCTTAAACACGGACTACAAAATAGTCGCATCTTTACTAAACAGAAGAATGGGGACGATCCTGCCTCACCTAATCCACCGTGCTCAAACCAGCAGCGTGCCTGACCGCTCTGTGTTTTCTGCATTGGCAATCACAAGAGACCTGTTCACATTTGCCAGCAGGACGGGCTTCACCGGGTGTTTTGTTTCACTCGATCAGGCGAAAGCATTCGATCGGGTGGAACACTCGTATTTGTTCGGAGTCCTCGAAGCCTTCGGATTCCCGCCGCAAATTGTCAGCAGGCTGCGCCTACTTTACGCAGACCTGAACGCTCATCTCTCCGTAAACGGCCACCAGAGCGCTCCCTTCTCAGTCACCCGGGGCATAAGGCAAGGATGCCCTCTCTCCCCAACATTCTTCGTGTTATGCCTGGATCCACTCATCCGGCGCATTAACGACAGTCCATCCATACGCGGCTTCCCTCTGCCTGGCCAGCGCCAAATCAAAGTTTCGGCCTACGCCGACGACGTGTCGCTTTTCCTCAAGGACGAGGATAGCTACGCCGCTTTTTCGCGGCTGTTTCTCGAGTACAGCGAGATATCAGGGGCCCTATTGAACAGGATAAAAAGCAAGGCTCTAAGGTTTGGCACCTTCACACCGAACCTTGCGGGCGAGGTGGAGTGGGTGCAGGGAGTGAAAGTCCTGAGAGTAGTATTCCTCGCCAGCGGAGATGTAGCCCGCGAAACCTGGACTAACCTCCGCACAAACGCTGAGAAACGCCTCTCGGTGGCGTCAACGTTCCGCCTTTCAATGGCAGAGCACTGCTATTTAGTTAAGTCCACAATCCTAGCCGCATGTTTTTATGTCGCCCGCGTCGCAAACCCACCGCGCACGTTTGCTCGCAGGCTAACCTCGGCCTGTGGCTCTTTCGTTTGGGCGGGCGAAACCGAACTTGTGTCACGAATGTTCATGCGCCTTCCATCGTACAAGGGTGGGTTTGGTATACCTTGTATCCGCACTATGTGAAATGTGCTCGCCTTGCGAGGAGTACGAGATCTTGTACGCAACCCAGACTATCCCGGGAGAACACTCCTCACATACTTTCTGGGTACAGCGCGTAACGTGTTTTTTACAGAACGCGTGGTTGGCCCTACAGCCGAGCGGCCGCCGGCATTTTTCGTTAACGTGCGTCGCACACTGGCGTCGTTGTCTGCCAACGTGCCCGATCTGGATGTTGATGAAACCCCGCCCTCCAGGATGTGTGAAGCACTAACGGTAGCTGATCTGACACGCGAACAACTCCAGAAAATGAGACGGGCACGCTGGCGCCAACTGACCTCAGCTGCGCTTCCTGCAGATGTCAGGGACTTCGGCTGGCTGCGAGGCTGGCGGGTCCTGCCCACAACAGATCGCCTTGCGGCGTGGGGCGTGGCGCCCTCCGCCCGATGCCCGCAGTGCGGTCTCTTAGAAACATTGCGGCACGCAATGTTTGACTGTGTAGTGGCGCGCACCTTTTGGGTACTAGTGTCACGAATGTTCGTAACCCGCCTCGAAGCGCGCACTAGCTCACGCGAACTGTTTCAAATATGCTCTTGTGTGTCGGTATGTTCGTTTTGTGGCGGCAGCGTGGAGCGGCTTCCTTAAATGGGCGTCCGCAAAGAGCAATATTTCCAATGTTGCAGCGCCTCCGCACGCGCCTCTTTGAGCAAGCATGTGTGGACGCACTGACAATGAGCGAGGCTGAGTTCTTGCGCAAATGGTCGACATACTTTATCGTCCTGCGCGGCGGTCGAGTGTCGGCTTTCATACTGCCATACTGACGTGCTCAGTGCTGCGTCACTGCGCATGTGCTTGAAAGATCAGACTTCAGTTCAACTGTTTTGTTTCGTATTTTTGTTCCTTTCGAAAAAAATAAACTTCTCTTTCTATGCCCGAGCTCGTCCAGACACAGCGAAAATTTTTCGGCGCTGGCTTGCTGAGAAGTTTTGAGAAGTGCAGGCGGGCCTCGGATCCACTGCGACCCCGAGGATCCGCAACCAGCCTCCCAGCCCAGGCGCCGTGCCTTTGCCGGTGCTCGGGCAACTTCGAGACCTTCAAGCAGCAGCCCAGTCGGCCACCCGTGACGTCATGGGAGGCCCGGGACCTGCTGCCCCTCCGGTGTTCCGTGCGTCGCCCCCAAAGGCACACTGTTTTTCGTTCACAGTCACCTCCGACGCGACGGCTGACGACATCGTCGACGGCAACGAGTCGGTTGTCGGCCCGAAAGGGCTAGAGAGCCTCCAGCACCATGGAGGCATGAAGTTCTTCGTCGCCATGGCCTCGGCTGCAGCGGCGGAGAAGATGCTCGTGGAAGGCGCCTTCAACGTGAACGGCACTTCCGTCCCAGTAGCCTGCGTGGGTCCTGCCGTGGTCCACGTGACGGCTTTTCGTGTGCCACTGTTCGCGGGAGACGCGGCGCTGGCGGCGGCACTGAGCTCCTACGGCAAGGTGCTTGACATCACCCATCCCGTCCTCAAGGGCCGTCGTCACGTCGGTAACGGGACGCGCGTGGTCCGGATCGAGATGAAGCAGGCGGTGCCGAACTTCTTGACCGTCCAGGGCCACCGCGTCATGTTTGATTACCGAGGCGTCCGGAAGGTGTGTTCCCGCTGCGGGCAGGACGGCCACATCGGCGCGGCGTGTCGAACGCCGCGGTGCGCTCGCTGCGAGGTGTTCGGCCACGACACGGCCGGATGCGGAGCGGCTTGCAGGCGCTGCGGTGGAAGCCACGCCACAGCGGACTGCCTGCGACCACGGTCCTCTGCGGCGGCCGCCGCCTCGGGAAAGGAACCGAGCAAGGACAACGTGGTCGCAGAAACGCGGAGCAAACCAACCGTCCGGACGCCTGTTGCCGACGCGGACCCTACGACCAGCAGCCCGAGGGAGCCCGAGCCCACCCCCGCGACGGAGGTGCCCGTGAAAGAGCAGCTCGAGGGGACGCCTTCAAATGAGGTGGAGCCGTTCGGTGCTGTTTTCGCGGAACCCTTGCCGCCGCTACCCCGCACAGCTTCCTTCAACACCGAGAGCAGCAGCGGCGATGAGTCGAGCGTGGCGTCGGGCGACCTGGTGGACGTACCGGACAAATTCACGCCGCTTCGCCTGACAGGCGACTTGACGTGCGGCCAGGTGCCAGGACCGACGACTCCTGGAGGTGCGGACGACGCGCGCTTCCCGTCACCAGCCAGCCACACCCTCCCATCGGCGACCCTGGCGTCGGCATAGGCTTCAGCTGCGAGCGTCGCCAAGACCACGCAGCGACCGGTGAGCGAGGCCACAAGCGCCGACGACCCCGAAAACATGGACTTTTCCCGACCAGACTTCAAACGTGCCCACCCCCGATCATCGGAATCTGAAGGGACAGTTAACGAACGTTGTAGTAAAAAAGTGCCGCGCGCGTCAAGAGCCGCCCATGGCAGCGCTCTTTAGGTTGTATGTTATGCCGTCGGTGCTCTTGGCAGTCATGGCGGTTGTGCATCTCCTCTCCCTGAATGTTCGTCGACATCCTGTTTTTACAGGAATGCTACTTCCGTACTTCACTTGATGTGCTGAATTTCAGCACCCGGTTTTCTGTTTTTGCTTATTTTTCGTTGACTGATTTTCATATGTGCGGTGTTGGTGTCGTTTTCGTAAACCCCTGCCTGCGCGCGGGTGCTCATTACACTTTCGGGCTGGACGGCCGCACTCTTGCGGTCGACTTTACACTAAACCAGCGGGGGGTACGTGCGTTGGTTGTACATGCGCCAGCACGGCAGACAGTAGTTCTGATTTTTTTGAGCGCCTCGACTCATTCCTCCTTGATCCCTACCCCACTTTCATCGTCGGTGACTTCAATTGTGTACTTAACATCGACCGTGACGTCCGCGGACAGGGTCACGGTCGCCGTTATTGCGGTGCTCCCGCGCTCCGCGATCTCGTGACTCAGTTCCGCTTGTCTGACGCGTGGGTGCAGCTTCACGGGGATGCCTTTGGAGCGACGTTTGAGAGAGCACAGTCAGCGAGTCGGATAGAAAAATTCTATTTTCCACCAGAGCTCGCTTCTTTTGTCGTTAGCTGCAAAGTTCTCGCGTTCCCTGCAGGCACGCCGGTGATTTCCGATCACCACCCCTTGGCAGTCAGGCTCGACTTTGGTGAGGACACCCCACGTACTGTTACGTGGCGCATGGACACGAGCCTACTGGCGTACCCGGAAAGCGTGGCGTCGCTGCGTACGGCGTTGGCCGCATCGTGCAAGAGCTTCGTTGCGACTGATTCATGGGACACACTCAAGGCTCGTTGGCAGGCAACTCTGGTGGCGGCCGGTCAGGACCGCAGACGGCGGGTAACTCATGCACTGAATGACACCCTCAAGCGCATCCGTATAGTGGAAAGGGGAGCACCCTTAACCTTTGCCATGAGCGATTACCTGAGCCTACTCAAAGCACGTTTCCACGTGTTGCTCTACCAGTCATCACGGGCAGCTAGTCGCGCACACCAGCTCGGGCGGCCGACATCAGACCCGGCTGTGCTACGACACGTACGCGCAGGCACGGCAGAGGAATTCGCTCCCGCTAGTGTGCCTTTCGTGACACTCCCAGACAGCACCCAAAGCAAAACCGCGTCCGACATCTGCACGATCTTCGCAAGCCACTTTTCGAACCTGTTCTCTACGGACAGTTGGCTACATCTTCAAGATGGTTATGACGGGCTTCTACAAAGTTTTTTTGGAAACTTGCCACGAGTAGCTGAAGAGTTGCATGAAAACCTTTGCGCACCAGCCACAAGCCAAGAGCTGCACGCCATCCTTCAAAGTATGAATGCAGCCTCTGCCCCCGGTCCAGGCGGCATTCCAACAAGTTTTTATTCAAACTTTTTTACGAGATCCAAGGAGCGCTCCTGAAGATGGTCAACGGCTTCCTCGCGGATGGGTTACGTCCAAACTCTTTCCGCGAATGTCGCATCATACTCATTCCGAAAGCGGGTGGTGACCCCTCCGACGCGCAAGCATGGCGGCCCATAAGCCTCTTAAACGCAGGCTACAAAATAGCCACATCTTTACAGAACACAAGAATGCGGACGATCCTACCTCACCTAATCCACCGGGCTCAAACCAGCAGCGTGCCTGACCGCTCTGTGTTTGATGCATTGGCACTCACTAGAGACCTGTTCACATTTGCCAGCAGGACGGGCTTCAGCGGGTGCTTTGTTTTGCTTGACCAGGCGAAAGCATTCGATCGGGTGGAACACTCGTATCTATTCGGAGTCCTTGAAGCCTTCGGATTCCCTCCGCAAAGTGTCAGCAGGCTGCGCTTACTTTACGCAGACCTGAATGCTCGTCTGTCCGTAAACGGCCACCAGAGCGCTCCCTTCTCAGTCACCAGGGGCATAAGGCAAGGATGCCCTCTCTCCCCAACATTCTTCGTGTTATGCCTGGATCCACTCATCCGGCGCATTAACGACAGTCCATCCATACGCGGCTTCCCTCCGCCAGGCCAGGGCCAAATCAAAGTTTCGGCCTACGCCGACGACGTGTCGCTTTTCCTCAAGGACGAGGATAGCTACGCCGCTTTTTCGCGGCTGTTTCTCGAGTACAGCGAGATATCAGGGCCCTATTGAACAGGTTAAAAAGCAAGGCACTAAGGTTTGGCACCTTCACACCGAACCTTGCGGGCGAGGTGGAGCGGGTGTGGGAGTGAAAGTCCTGGGAGTAGTATTCCTCGCCAGCGAAGAAGTAGCCTGCGAAACCTGGACTAACCTCCGCACGAACGCTGAGAAACGCCTCTCGGTGGCGTCAACGTTCCGCCTTTCAATGGCAGAGCGCTGCTATTTAGTTAAGTCCACAATCCTAGCCGCATGTTTTTTTGTCGCCCGCGTCGCAAACCCACCGCACAAGTTTGCTCGCAGGCTAACCTCGGTCTGTGGCTCTTTCGTTTGGGCAGGCAAAACCGAACTTGTGTCACGAATGTTCATGCGCCTTCCATCGTACATGGGTGGGTTTGGTATACCTTGTATCCGCACCATGTGCAATGTGCTCGCCTTGCGAGGAGTACGAGATCTTGTACACAACCCAGACTATCCCGGGAGAACACTCCTCACATACTTTCTGGGTACAGCGCGTAACGTGCTTTTTACACAACGCGTGGTTGGCCCTAGAGCCGAGCGGCCGCCGGCATTTTTCGTTAACGTGCGTCGCACACTGGCGTCGTTGTCTGCCAACGTGCCCGATCTGGATGTTGATGAAACCCCGCCCTCCAGGATGTGTGAAGCACTAACGGTAGCTGATCTGACACGCGAACAACTCCAGAAAATGAGACGGGCACGCTGGCGCCAACTGACCTCAGCTGCGCTTCCTGCAGATGTCAGTTACTTCGGCTGGCTGCGAGGCTGGCGGGTCCTGCCCACAAGAGACCGCCTTGCCGCGTGGGGCGTGGCGCCCTCCGCCCGATGCCCGCAGTGCGGTCTCTTAGAAACATTCCGGCTAGCTATGTTCGACTGTGTAGTGAAGCGCACCTTTTGGGTACTGGTGTCACGGATGTTTTTAACCCGCCTCGAAGCGCGCACCAGTTCACGCGAACTGTTTACAAATATGCTCTGTGTGTCAGCATGTTCGTTTTGTGGCGGCAGCGTGGAGCGGCTTCCTTAAATGGGCGTCCGCAAAGAGCAATGTTTCCAATGTTGCAGCGCCTCCGCACACGCCTCTTTGAGCAAGCATGCGTGGACGCACTGTCAATGAGTGAGGATGAGTTCTTGCGTAAATGGTCGACATATTTCATCGTCCTGCGCGGCAGTCGATTGTCGGCTTTCTTACTGCCTTACTGACGTGCTCAGTGCTGCATCACTGCGCATGTGCTTGACTGATCAGAGCATTGAGTTCAACTGTTTTGTTTCGTATTTTTGTTCCTTTCGAAATAAATAAACTTCTCTTTCTATGCCCGAGCTCGTCCAGAACCAGCGAAGTTTTTTCGGCGCTGGCTTCGTGAGAAGTTTCGACAAGTTCAGGCGGGCCCCGGATCCACAGCGACCCGGAGGATGCGCAACCAGTCTCCCAGCCCAGGCGCCCTGCCTTTGCCGGTGCTCGGGCAACTTCGAGACATTCAAGCAGCAGCCCAGTCGGCCGCCCGTGACGTCATGGGAGCCCGGGACCTGCTGCCCCTCCAGTGTTCTGTGCGCCGCCCCCAAAGGCGCACTGTTTTTCGTTCACAGTTACTTCCGACGCGACAGCTGACGACATCATCGACGGCATCGAGTCGGTTGTCGGCCCGAAAGGGCTAGAGAGCCTCCAGCACCATGGAGGCATGAAGTTCTGCGTCGCCATGGCCTCGGCTGCGGCGGTGGAGAAGATGCTCGTGGAAGGCGCCTTCAACGTGAACGGCACTTCCGTCCCAGTAGCCTGCGTGGGTCCTGCCGTGGTCCACGTGACGGCTTTTCGTGTGCCGCTGTTCGTGGGAGACGCGGCGCTGGCGGCGGCACTGAGCTCTTACGGCAAGGTGCTTGACATCACCCATCCCGTCCTCAAGGGCCGTCGTCACGTCGGCAACGGGACGCGCGTGGTCCGGATCGAGATGAAGCAGGCGGTGCCGAACTTCTTCACCATCCAGGGCCACCGCTTCATGTTTGACTACCGAGGCGTCCGGAAGGTGTGTTCCCGCTGCGGGCAGGACGCCCACATCGGCGCGGCGTGTCGAACGCCGCGGTGCGCTCGCTGCGAGGTGTTCGGCCACGACACGGCCGGATGCGGAGCGGCTTGCAGGCGCTGCGGTGGAAGCCACGCCACAGCGGACTGCCTGCGACCACGGTCCTCTGCGGCGGCCGCCGCCTCGGGAAAGGAACCGAGCAAGGACAACGTGGTCGCAGAAACGCGGAGCAAACCAACCGTCCGGACGCCTGTTGCCGACGCGGACCCTACGACCAGCAGCCCGAGGGAGCCCGAGCCCACCCCCGCGACGGAGGTGCCCGTGAAAGAGCAGCTCGAGGGGACGCCTTCAAACGAGGTGGAGCCGTTCGGTGCTGTTTTCGCGGAACCCTTGGCGCCGCTTCCCGGCACGGACACCTACGACACCGTGAGCAGCGGCGACGAGTCGAGTGTGGCGTCGGGCGACCTGGTGGACGTACCGGACAAAGTCACGCCGCTTCGCCTGACAGGCGACTTGACGTGCGGACAGGTGTCAGGGCCGACGACTCCTCGAGGTGCGGACGACGCGCGCTTCCCGTCACCAGCCAGCCACACCCTCCCATCGACGACCCTGGCGTCGGCATCGGCTTCAGCTGCGAGCGTCGCCAAGACCACGCAGCAACCGGTGAGCGAGGCCACAAGCGCCGACGACCCCGAAAATATGGACTTCTCAAGACCCGACTACAAACGTGCCCACCCCCAATCATCGGAATCCGAAGCGACTGTTAACGAACGTTCTAGCAAAAAAGTGCCGCGCGCGTCACGCGCCGCCCATGCAGCGCTCTTTAGGTTTTATGCTATGCCGTCGGTGCTCTTGGCAAGCGTGGCGTCGCTGCGTACGGCGTTGGCCGCATCGTGCATGAGCTTCGTTGCGACTGATTCATGGGACACACTCAAGGCTCGTTGGCAGGCAACTCTGGTGGCAGCCGGTCAAGGCCGCAGACGCTGGGTAACTCATGCACTGAATGACACCCTCAAGCTCATCCGTATAGTGCAAAGGGGAGCACCCTTAACCTTTGCCAAGAGCGATTACCTGAGCCTACTCAAAGCACGTTACCACGTGTTGCTCTGCCAGTCATCATGGGCAGCAAGTCGCGCACACCAGCTCGGGCGGCCTATATCAGACCCGGCTGTGCTACGACACGTACGCGCAGGCACGGCAGAGGAATCAGCTCCCGCTACTGTGCCTTTCGTGACACTCCCAGACGGCACCCAAAGCAAAACCGCGTCCGATATCTGCACGATCTTTGCAAGTCACTTCTCGAACCTGTTCTCTACGGACAGTTGGCTAAATTTTCAAGATGGTTATGACGGGCTTCTACAAAGCTTTTTTGGAAACTTGCCACGAGTAGCTGAAGAGCTGCATGAAAACCTTTGCGCACCAGCCACAAGCCAAGAGCTGCACGCCATCCTGCAGAGTATGAATGCAGCCTCTGCCCCCGGTCCAGACGGCATTCCAACAAGTTTTTATTCAACGTTTTTTTACCAGATCCAAGGAGCACTGCTGAAAATGGTCAACGGCTTTCTCGCGGATGGGTTACGTCCAAACTCTTTCCGCGAATGCCGCATCATACTCATTCCGAAAGCGGGCGGTGACCCCTCCGACCCGCAAGCATGGCGGCCCATAAGCCTCTTAAACACGGACTACAAAATAGTCGCATCTTTACTGAACACAAGAATGCGGACGATCCTACCTCACCTAATGCACCGGGCTCAAACCAGCAGTGTGCCTGACCGCTCTGTGTTTTATGCATTGGCACTCACTAGAGACCTGTTCACATTTGCCAGCAGGACGGGCTTCAGCGGGTGCTTTGTTTCGCTTGATCAGGCGAAAGCATTCGATCGGGTGGAACACTCGTATCTGTTCGGAGTCCTTGAAGCCTTCGGATTCCCTCCGCAAATTGTCAGGAGGCTGCGCTTACTTTACGCAGACCTGAATGCTCGTCTCTCTGTAAACGGCCACCAGAGCGCTCCCTTCTCAGTCACCCGGTGCATAAGGCAAGGATGCCCTCTCTCCCCAACATTATTCGTGTTATGCCTGGATCCACTCATCCGGCGCATTAACGACAGCCCATCCATACGCGGCTTCCCTCTGCCTGGCCATTGCCAAATCAAGGTATCGGCCTACGCCGATGACGTGTCGCTTTTCCTCAAGGACGAGGATAGTTGCGCCGCTTTTTCGCGGCTGTTTCTCGAGTACAGCGAGATATCGGGGGCCCTATTGAACAGGATAAAAAGCAAGGCACTAAGGTTTGGCACCTTCACACCGAACCTTGCGGGTGAGGTGGAGTGGGTGCAGGGAGTGAAAGTCCTGGGGGTAGTATTCCTCGCCAGCGGAGAAGTAGCCCGCGAAACCTGGACTGACCTCCGCACGAACGCTGAGAAACGCCTCTCGGTGGCGTTAACTTTCCGCCTTTCAATGGCAGAGCGCTGCTATATAGTTAAGTCCACAATCCTAGCCGCATGTTTTTTTGTCGCCCGCGTCGCAAACCCACCGCGCACGTTTGCTCGCAGGCTGACCTCTGCCTGTGGCTCTTTCGTTTGGGCGGGCAAAACCGAACTTGTGTCACGGATGTTCATGCGCCTTCCATCGTACATGGGTGGGTTTGGTATACCTTGTATCCGCACCATGTGCAATGTGCTCGTCTTGCGAGGAGTACGAGATCTTGTACGCAACCCAGACTATCAAGGGAGAACACTCCTCACATACTTTCTGGGTACAGCGCGTAACGTGTTTTTTTACACAACACATGGTTGGCCCTACAGCCGAGCAGCCACCGGCATTTTTCGTTAATGTGCGTCGCACACTTAACATCCAGATCGGGCCAGCGTGCCCGATCTGGATGTTGATGAAACCCCGCCCTCCAGGATGTGTGAAGCACTAACGGTCGCTGCGCTGACCCGCGAACAACTCCAGAAAACGAGATGGGCACGCTGGCGCCAACTGACCTCAGCTGCGCTGCCTGCAGATGTCAGGGACTTCGGCTTTCTGCGAGGCTGGCGGGTCCTGCCCACAAGAGACCGCCTTGCGGCGTGGGGCGTGGCGCCCTCCGCCCGATGCCAGCAGTGCGGTCTCCTTGAAACTTTGCAGCACGCAATGTTTGAGTGTGTAGTTGCTCGCACCTTTTGGACATTAGTGTCACGCATGTTTTTAACCCGCCTGGAAGCGCGCACTAGTTCTCCCGAAGTGTTTCAAAATATGCTCGTATGTGTTGGCATGTTCGTTTTGTGGCGGCAGCGTGGAGTGGCCTCTTTAAATATGCGTCCGCAAAGAACAATGTTTCCAATGTTGCAGCGCCTCCGCACGCGCCTCTTTGAACAAGCATGCGTGGACGCTCTGTGAATGAGCGAGGCTAAGTTCTTGCGCAAATGGTCGACATACTTTATCGTCCTGCGCGGCGGTCGAGTATCGGCTTTCTTACTGCATTACTGACGTGCTCAGTGCTGCGTCACTGCGCATGTGCTTGACTCATCAGAGTATTAAGTTCATCCGTTTTGTTTTGTATTTTCTATGTCAACACAGAACAAAATAAACTTCTCTTTCTACGCCGCCGCCGAGTGATTCAGTTCTTTTCCGGGCGCAAGTCAGCCCAAATAAAGAGCTTCGTTTGCAAGTCTTCCTGACCGCTGGACTGCCGTCACTACAACGTGACATCTGGTGGAGGTGCTGGGTAGCCTTCCATGTTCCGGACACCCCCTACAAGTCGTGACGCCAGCCCTCTGAGTCATTCACCGGAGGATCTGACTTCAGTCTACCACGCAGCCTCTGGAGCCTCCAGCCATGTCTTACGGCGCAGCAGTGCGCCGTCCTGCACGTCGACGACGGGACCGAAGCCCCTATCGCCATTAACCAGCTGCGCTGGAGCGCCACCCTCTCGCCCCAGCTCGCCCATCCTACGAGCGTCGCACACGGCCTAGGAAATGCGACTAGTGGAGAACACCCGACCAGCGCCGCCCACTATGCTTCCACTGCGGAGAAGCCGGTCACATTCTCCGGTACTGCCCATACAGGAGAATCCGAGGGTTCTCTTACGACGCCCCACGACCCCGACGCGGCCAGCGACCAGCCGAAATCGAGGATTTTTTGCGTCGGGAAGAATACTCATCGCCGTGCCGCCTATCACGTTCCCCGTCGCCATTTTCACCGCGCTATGTATCTCCTAGCCGAGGCTACGCAGTGCGTGGACGCTCCCCCAGCCCCCGATGGTTAAACTGAGTAAAGCAGCCTCTGGAGGTGAGGTTGCTTCTGAGCGCAAGATCTACGATCCTCCATCGAGGAAAACACAAGACTATGCCCCAACTACGACGACCCCTACGACGACGACGACCCCTACAACTACGACGACGACAACGACGACGACCCCTACGACGACGTCGACGACAACTACGACGACGACGACCACTACGATGACGACGACCACTACGACGACGACGACCACTACGACGACGAAAACTTCGACAACACCGACGACGACGACACTGCCAGACTTGAAGCTTTTACTGCTGCACTTAAACCTTACTATGAACGCTAAAGGACTCGAAGTTAGCATTCTCGGTGTTTATTTACGCTTCTTTGCTTCGATGCTTCTTTGGAAGGGGGGTAATGCCACGCATCATTGTTGTGTTTGTTCGTTGACGCTCAAGGCTGCACGAAAGGGTTCTTATCCCTTTTGTTCGTGACGCAAGAAGCGACCAGGCTAATCTCGATTGATCGCAGCCATGAAAGGCTGCATCTAGGTTTTTCCAGATTACTGTAGATGATCTTGTCCTGTTATCTGGAAGTTTCCTTTCCGGCTTTAAATTGAGCGATGCCGCGAGCGGCGGGCATTCGTAGTTCAACGACCAACGAGCACGCTTGTTGCTTACGCCGCCGCCGAGTGATTCAGTTCTTTTTCGGGCGTAAGTCAGCCCAAATAAAGAGCTTCGTTTGCAAGTCTTCCTGACCGCTGGACTGCTGTCACTACAACGTGACAATATGATATTCATAGATTTGGAAAAGGCATTTGACCGTGTGTCTCATTCTAAACTACTTTTAAAACTACAGCCAATACTTAAAAATGATCTGCTGCTTGCATGGATTTCTACATATTTGTCATCACGGCGACAGAGTGTGTTTATTGATGGTGTGCGCTCTGACTCAGCACCGGTACAGTCGGGCATTCCACAGGGATCCGTCCTTGGGCCCCTTTTCTTTCTTATCTTCGTCACTGACATAATACAAGTAGTGAACGTGAAAATAAGGTTATTTGCTGATGTCTGCATACTATATCAAGAAATCAATAACTGCAATGACCAGGTTTGTTTGAATTCGTCATTAGCCAACGTAGAAGCATGGTGCGCCACGTGGCAAATGACTATGAATACAAAGAAAACGGAAGCTATGTCAATCACGCGAAAACGAAACCCTTTAAAATTTTCTTACAGCATTGGCGGTAATATTCTGTCTACGGTGAGCAGGGGCAAATACTTGGGTCTCGTAATTACATCTGACCTCAGATGGAACGAGAATATGTCATATATTTCAAAAAAAGCAATGCGCAAGCTTGGTTACTTGAGGAGGTCGCTTCGACAGTCAACACAAGAAATCCGTCTTTTAGCGTACAAAACGTACATTAGACCAATTCTTGAGTACGCCTCGGTAGTATGGGACACGTATACCCAGAAAAACATAACGCAGTTAGAGAGGATTTTAAAGAAAATCGGTTAGATTTATATTCAACTGTTATAGCTGGCAAGTATCTCCGACGGTTCTTCTAAACAACGCAAACTTAGAGCCATCAAAATATAGACGGTGAAATATATGTACCTACTATATCATGATATGCTGGGAATAGATAAGGATGTGTACATTAATTTAGTTTCTAAGCGCCCAACACGATCTAATCATTCGAAAAAACTATAAGAATTTTCTTGCAGGACTAACGTGTTTAAAAACTTGTTTTTTCCACGGACAGTAAGTGAGTGGAATGCGCTCACCTCGAGTACAGTGGAATTCCCGACGGTCCAGTCATTCTGCGGCATGCTTAACAGTATTGAGGCAAAATAGAATTACCATCGTGTCGTTATGCGCAATGCCTTGAGTGCTTCATATGCATGATTGTTTTCATTGTTTGTACATTTCGTTTCTTGCTCAAGTCATTGAGCATGCGTGGCTGTGTCATGCTGCTGTGTACGCGCCTTGTTGTTTTTGTCGCGCTTGAATTTTCGTTACTATTAATAATGCTGGACTTCGTCTCTTCTTCTTAATTAAATTCTTGCAATGTTTTTTTTTGTTATGTTCGCTTTC
Source organism: Amblyomma mixtum (assembly GCF_055824585.1). Classification (NCBI taxonomy): domain Eukaryota; kingdom Metazoa; phylum Arthropoda; class Arachnida; order Ixodida; family Ixodidae; genus Amblyomma; species Amblyomma mixtum. The sequence continues at coordinate 47,918,987 of NC_143021.1, forward strand.
TTGATGTATTATTGATATGCCCACTCCTGCCTAAGGCCTCAAACTGAGGCCTGCAGTATCTTGTAAATAAATAAATATACACCTTTAAAAACAGCAAAACACGGGATATTGACGACATTTAAATTGAATCGGTTAAATATGTGCTTGATGCTATTGTCCCGCTTCTTCCTTAAATTTACAACCTTACATTACCCACGGGTTGCTTCCCTCAGCTGATGCAAGCTTCAAAAGTTATAGACTTGTTTAAAAGCGGCGATATAAATGATTTACGTAATTAAGGACGATTTCTATTTAGACGATTTTTTCTAAAGGTCTGGCAAAGAATTCATAAGGGACTATCAAATTTTTGTCACAAGTATCATCTTGTGAGCCCGTCGCCGCATGGACTCCTATGTGGCATATCTACGGAAACGTCATTGCTGACTTAAAAAGAAATTATCCTCAAAGTCTAAGAGCACTTGCTGCTAGGCTAGTTTGTTTTGGTTCATAATTAAATAGTTTTAGGCGCAAAACACAGACAAGACACATAGGTAGGTGGCCTACTTATATGTCGTGTCTGATTTTTGCGCCTTAAAACTATTTATTATGTACCCTCAAAGCTTTCGAACTTAATCAGTTGTGCATAGGAGTTTTCGTTGGCCTTTGGTGACCTCAATCACCAAACTCTTTTTTAAAAAGCAGGAATTGTACGGAAGTCGTGGAACAGCACTACATCTTCTTCAGTCGTGCCTGCAGCAACGCGTTGAGTGCGTTAGCATGGGAAACGCCACATCCTCCTTGGAAGATATTGTAAAGTGGCGGCCAGCCGAAGAATGAGGCGTGGTGAACCATGAACAAGAGATGATTTAAAGGCCGCCGGCATAGCGCGAGCGCTCCGTCCCGCGCCACTGCCAGCTTCGTCTTCCTCGTAACAATATTTTCACAGGTGTCCCCAAGAAACCGTTCTGGGGCCACTGCTTATCATTTTTTTATATTAACGACTTTACTTCTATAAGCAATAACTCAAACTACATTATATACGCAGATAATAGTAGCCACATGCAGTCACTAGTGCGCACAGTTAATCACACACTAGTGGAATTAAATAAATCAAGTGAACTCAGCTCGCTACTCATTAATACCGCAAAAACAAAAGCTGTCCTTTTCCATCCACGACAGCATGCGACACCAATAAATTCGACCTATTTCTTGGAATATCCGAATAGCATTTGTTGAAACAATAAAAATTCTAGGTGTTTTTTTTAACGCGAATATTTCTTGGGATGCACACTTTGAGCACATCGAAGCACAACTTTCAAAAAATGCCGGAATAATCACTAGATCTCGCTGTTTTCTTCCCGCTGCCATATACATTTATATTTATAATGCCCTCGTTTTTCTTATCTTAATTACTGTTTTTCAGTATGGGGGAACTCTACACAGAAGAACGTTGGCACATTATAACTTTTGCATAAAGTGCACTTCGCTATATTGCAAACGTGAATTTTTGTGCCCCTACACAAGGAGTATTTAAACGCTTCAGTATTTTTCCTGTACATACTTCATATGAATATTGCTTAAAAAATCTGTAAAAATAATTAGGATGTATTTTGGCAGTTAGCCGATTGAAAGAAAAATGTTCCCACTTACGCAAAGAGTTTTGGTACGTTCCATGTTCCAGAACTCAACTTGGGCGCCAAATGTGTTCTACTACACCGCGACATTTAGACGCCTTAGATTCCAGCAACGTACAGGTAGAAGAATGTAGCTCCCGTTCCATCAAAGCCAGGTTCCTGGTGAAGCGAAAATTCTTCGCTTTTTGCCTGAGCCTGCCCCCATCTTTATGGTGTAATTAAAAATGAAATGAAATGAAATGAAAATTTAGGCTTTATTAACCCTCGAAAATAATACGGAGAAAGGTATTCAAGAAGTAAATAAAGTAACAGTGCAGACGAAGCACTCCGGAATGAGCTAGGTAATACCAAAAAAATACGGCAGCGAATGCATTCTGAAGGACGAAAGATCTGAGCACGAAATAAAACAACAGCAAGGAGAGCAGCAAATCATCTTAACATGAAACACGGAAGTGGCAAGGCTGCAAAAAAAACTACAGAATCTAAAGATGTATGGAGGTAAAAAGTAGTCAGGCGCCGTGAGTACGAGCAGCGCAGTTATTTGACTTTAAAATACTCACCGGAGCCAACATCTGAAATGTCTCCTCGTAGGTAGTTCAGTCTTAAAAAAACCCAACGAACGCAGATGAAATACTTAACAGACGCACCATGCAAGGGCACTCAAGTTGATTAGCGATATTCCAGTACTGACCGAGGGGTCTGAACTTTAGTGTTGTATTGTTGATGTCTGCTTGTCTGTGACGAAATAGCAAATTGAAGTATGTGGCAGTGACGTATCGTCTTGGTATCAGCGTTTCAATATCTGCTTGTGTGCAGACAACAGTCACGCTGTCGTGTAGCGAATACTTGGAATTAAGAAAGCCGAGCGCTGCGCTCCTTTATTGGGTTTGGAATGGAAGCCTCATCGGACGCAAAATGGGACGACCGCCTTCGCTCACTTAATCTCCATTTACTGAGAGGGATGCGACGCCTCGCACCGCGTGGTAAGCGGGGGCTCGCTGCAGGCGAGGCGGCAGCAATGCATGGGCCTTCCTCAGCATCACGTTGGACAGAGGCGTTATCTCCGCGTTGTTTTGCGCGGTCGTATTCGCGCTGTGTTCTCATGGCAGAGCCCTTGCTTAATCTTTGTTTTGAAGAGCGTGTGGTGTGTTCGCTCAGGAGTTGCGATATTCTTTCCTTTGCCCTTTTTAGAATGGCTGAGTAATGGGAGGCCATCGCGATTCTTTCTCCGTCCTGCCATGGAGCCAGCCTTCCAGCACGGTTCTCCGCGATTGGAAGCTTTCGTATTTTGTTTCCGCTGAAATGTTTTCTATTGATAATTTTGTTGTTATTCCGTTAGACCGTAATAAACGGCTTTGACTGCTGCTTGCGGTGAGCCACAAGTCAGACTTAAGTAGAATGGCTTGTAAATACCCGCCGAGGAAAGAAGGTTGTTCATTAACTAAATGCCAAGGGATGCTGTTGATGCTGTCTGAAGAAAAAATTCAACTCTCCAAACAAAGATGATTACCAGTAAAAACTTCGGAAACAAAAAAAGATATCAGTAATACAAGCTTGACGCTACGAACGCGAACTGTGAACTCAATTTTATTGCCCTTAGGAGACATCTCATACAAGAAGCGACAAAATCTCGCCGAAAACAGGGACAAAAGCTAAGCCTGCGCATATGTCAAGCTCAACGCGCAGAACTTTGTCCTCTGAAGTTGGTCTCCGTCCTGTGCACTCATCGAGTGCTCTGTTACAGCTTGCTTATCGCATATTATGACACTCACTGATACAAACATCACTTGCTCACTTAATGTGGTAACCTTGAACAGCTTACGTGCTGTTGTGTTCCTGCTCCTGCCTAGAACTTTCATACTGTCACGTTGTAGTGACGGCAGTCCAGCGGTCAGGAAGAAACCAGAAATACGTGCAAACGAAGCTCTTTATTTGGGCTGACTTGCGCCCTCAAAAGAACTGAATCACTCGGCGGCGGCGTAAGCAACAGGCGTGCTCGGCGGTCGTCGAACTACGAATGTCCGCCGCTCGCGGCATCGCTCAATTTAAAGGCGGCAAGGAAACTTCCAGATAACAGGACAAGATCATCTACAGTAATCTAGAAAAACCTAGATGCAGCCCTTCATGGCTGCGATCAATCGAGATTAGTCTGGTCGCTTCTCGCGCCACGAACAAAAGTGATAACAACCCTTTCCTGCAGCCTTGAGCGTGAACGAACAAACACTACAATGATACGTGGCAATACTCTCAAGTCATACACCCCTTGCAACATTTGCATGCAATTCAGGAGGCGACAGCTGACACCCCTTTTCTATTCATTACCGACAACGCGTGGTCCTTTGTGCTGCCAATAACTCAGATGCCGGTCTGGCATTTGTAGACGCTTCCGCTGAATTTGGTAGATAACAGCCGTAGTTCACTTCACATATGCTTTTGCATGCTTTGTTCCGCATATACCTGGCAGAGTTCCTTCGCACCAAATCGTCGGGTGTAGCTCGGCGAGCTTTAATGTACTACGGCGGAGTCTTGGGCATGCTGGCACATAATGCTCCAAAAGAAAGAGCGCAGAAACACAGCACGAGTGCCTTGTGCCGTCGTGTTCTTTCTCGTGCCGTGTTTCTGCTCTTTTTTTCTTTCTTGAGTGTTGGCTTCGGTGTTGGTGAAAAACCCCAAGGGTTCCGCGCCAGTTTGCAACTATATGGTATTGTGGACTGCTAGGTGTATATACAGCAGCGGGCTTCATCGTTCTAAGCGTCCGCAAGGGTGTGACATTCCCGTAGTTTCCCGGAGAAAACTGCCATGGAGCAGTTTTCTCCAAGGCGATGATGACTGGGAGTGGCTGCAAAAGCACCGATTGCTCTAAATTCTCTGAGACAAGCTCAAGCAAGCCAATTCAGAAATATAATATGGCGGCGCCCGTTCAGGCGGCTGGTTGCTCACGCGTTCTTGGTGCTGGGGGGCGCTAGCCGGATTCAAGCTTCATACATACTGGTGGCTAACTGCTCTCGCGCTGTGTACCGCGTGATTTGATATGTACTTACGTTATACTGCGTGTATTTGGACATGTCTGTTGAGACGGCATGGTGCACGCTGGTGTGCGGCCCGACTGCTTTGCAGATGCTTAGGGCGCTCGCTCCAGAAGCAAAAAAATCAACAATTCTGTGTAAAGGACGATTTATTAATGAAACTACCAGTATCCACAACGCACGCACAAAAGTGGTGATTGTAAGCATCAGTGACATGACAATATCCGTAGCAGCCACCCTAAACAACCAAAACAAGTAAAAATGGACGGTACTATCGAGGTAAGTATGGCATACTTAAGCAAATGCTACATCAATATATATATTCTCACACAGTAAGTAGCCTTGCGGGCGAATCAAGAACAAGGCCCGAAGACTTAAGCACCGCAGCGGTCAGCAAGAAGGGCCGAGCAGAGAGAACGAGCCGTACACACTACTTCCTCAATCTTCGTTGCCGTCTTTGTGCTGGTGGCATCAGCCCCTCCCGTTCGAGAGGCGTCGTCCCGATGCTTCCCACCCACGACACACAATGAACAAAACACACACCACACAAGGTCAGTACGTCGTGGCGTGCTAAGGTTTGAGGCGGACACGTGGACCCCCTCGGAGCGCCTTCGCCGTTGGGGTTCGGACATCTCGTGAGGGACAACCTCGTAGTTGAGCTCGCCGGCATGACGGAGGGACCGAATGAACGGCGCAGCAGTTTTTCGCTCAGTCTATGGCGACGGATCGGGTACCACACCCAGACAAGGTCGCCTGCCGTAAATTCGGCATCTCCTCTGCGCAGGTTGTACCGGCGTGAATCCCGGTCTTGCGTTCCTTGGATACGCTCCCGGGCGAGCTAGCGAGAATCTTCGGCGCGTTGAAGAAAACTGGTAACGTCGTCACTTATGGGGCCATCTAAACGGCGAAGCATGGCGCCGAACATTGTCGTTAACGTAAGTCCGTAAACTAGAGAGAATGATGTCATGTCGGTACTTTCCTGGACAGCGGTATTTCAAGCGAGCGTGACATAACTGAAGACAACCTCCCATGTTCTACGCTCTACGTCCACGTACATCGACAGCATGTCAGCAAGTGTCTTGTTCTCTTAGACGTTCCTTGAGAAAACCAGCAGTCTTGAGAGGTGTAACCTTGCGTTGCTGGCAGTCCCGGCAAGTTCGTACATAATGCGTCACGGCGGCGGATAGACCAGGCCAGATGTACCTTTCTTTAATTCTGGCGAGGGTTCGAGTGACGCCGAAGTGGCTAGAAGAGGGTTCGTGGTGACAGGCGTGGAAAATATCGTTGCGTACGCTTGCTGGCATGGCAAGTAAGTACTGGTGACTGTTCGGGGCAAAACTCTTCTTGACAAGAACGTCGTCGAGGAGGCAGAGAGAAGACAAAGAGCGGCTGAAGACTTTAGGGAGCGTGGCGCATGTACCTTGAAGGAAGTCAAGTACGGCTCGGATGTGCGGGTCAGTGCGCTGTTGATCGGCGAAGTCGGTGGGACTGAGGGCGTTCACAAAGGCGTACTCGTCAATAGGGGCGTCCGGAGCTGGGTTTACGGGAGCACGGGAAAGGCAGTCGGCGTCTAAATGTTTAAGGCCGGACTTGTACGTCACAGTAATACCATATTCCTGAAGGCGTAGGCTCCATCTTGATAGGCGCGCTGAGGGATCCAGGAGGCTTACTAGCCAGCAAAGTGCGTGATGGTCGGTGGCGACTTTGACAGGTCTCCCGTAGAGGTACGGACGAAACTTCAAAATGGCCCATACAATGGCGGGGCACTCTTTTTCAGTGACACAGTAGTTGGCCTCCGTCTTGGACAACGCCCGACTGGCTCAGGCGATGATACGCTGTTGGCCCTCCTGCACCTGAACCAGAATAGCGCCCAAACCAACAATGCTGAAGTAAAACTCTAGTTTGGGCGAGTTCGTTCATGCTGAAAAAGAACTGGTAATGCCGGAAGAAACGAGGACACGGAAAGCACACAAAAGCCAGGACTGACGCCAGGAAGAGGAGCATTGACAGCAACATAGCTCGCATCGGTGGGCACCTCTGTTCCGGCATTTTCGTCAAAATGCGCCAGTACGTGTGGTGTCTGAAGGCGACGATGGAGCTCCTGAAAAGCCTGCTCCAGTGGGATGGCCCAGGAGAATGGCACAACAGCGTTAGTCAAGCTGGTAAAGGGCGTGGCAATTTTCGAGAAATTTTTGACGAGCCGTCGGTAATATCCACGCAAGCCGAGGAAGCGGCGAACTTCTTTATAGTGGCGCCGCGAAATTCGCAACGGCAATGGTTTTTTCTGAACCCAGAAGGACGCCGTCTCGGTTGATTTCGTGGCCTAACAACTTCGCCTCCTCTTAAGCAAAATGACATTTTTCGACTTTAAGTGTAAGGCCAGAGGTCTTTATAACCTGCAGCTCAGCGTTGTGGCGACGAAGGTGCGCCATGAAATTTTGGGCGAAGACAATCACATCGTCCAGGTACACAAGACAAGTATTCCACTTCAGATCGGCAAGAACGGTGTCCAAGATTCGTTGGAAAGTGGCTGGTGCGGAGCAAAGACCGAAAGGCATGTCCTGGAACTAGCATAATCCGTCTGGTGGGATGAAAGCCGTCTTCTCGCGGCCCCTCTTGTCAACCTCGATTTACCAGTACAACGAATCAAGATCCATAGAAGAAAAAGTATCTGGCGCCGCAGAGCCGATCTCTGATAGTGGTGCCTTCCTTAGGCTAAACGCGCTAGGGTGACTGACGAAGGGGATGGACAGTGTCATCTCTAATAACGCGGTGCTTTACATGATGTGTGCGTCCGGCACTCGAAAAGGAGCTATGGTAGCGGTTGAGCAGAGTCCGGAGTTCTTCTTGACGATGGTGACGCAGGTCCGGATTCACATCGTAGTGCAGGTCGGTAGGGGCTTCGAATGCAGTTGGCGGTACGCTGGTTAAACTATGCGCGCACACAGTTTTTTTTATGGCTTCAAGGTACGCCGCAGTTGTCCCTTATTCAGATGCTGGTGTTCATTGCTGAAGTTGGTAAGCAAGACATCAAGTTTGCCATTGGCGACGAGAACAGCTGCCCGGGCGACAGCAATGTCTCTATCCAGAAGCATAACCTGCTTGCTCTCGACGACACCTTCTGTTGCTTGGAGTGTCATTCTACTGACGCTCATCATGACACTAGAGCGTGACACCATGCTCACGTGCTCGTCAAGAATGTGTAGTGCAACTTGTAGTGTGCTATCGGTTAGGGGGGCATTCTCAATCGAAATATTTTCAGACTTCGCCTGCAGGTGGATGATTGCGCCGTGTTCCGGTAAGAAGCCCATACCAAGGATGAAGTTACGGGAGCACTGGAGTAGCACGACGAACGTTGCCAGGAAGGTTTACCCTTGCACTGTTACTCGCAACGTGCACATTCCTGGGGGCTGAATAAAATGCCCTCCGGCGGTACGTATCTGCGGGCTGTCCCAACTGGTGGTCACCTTCTGGAGCACCGCGGCAAACTGGGCACTGAGGACGGAATAGTCAGCGTCAGTATCTACAAGGGCGCCAAGGTGGGTTCCACCGACTGACATCCTCAGTGGGTGATGTCATGCTTCCACAATGTCGAGGTGTTTGGTCGCGGCTTTGGTGCGTCGAAGGGGTTCCACGGCGTCGGCGATTGGTGTCGGGGTGACGGCGAAGATCATCGAGTCGTCGTGAATTCTGGTCCACTGGTTGCTGAGGCATCTGGCGCTCTGTGTTGAGCAGCAGGAGCAGAGAAGTGTCTTGCCACGTTGGAGCATCGTTGGTCGATAACGCATGTTGAGGGGCTAGTTGGCTTAGCATCTTGAAATTTAGAATAAAATCACTTTGGCGGAAATAATTTCACAAGAACAAAAAAGACGAGGAGACAACGGACAGGCTCCACAGTTTGCACTGAAGGCAGAGAGCAGGAAGGACGGGACAAAGGAAGAGGCAAACACAGCGCTGTGCCAAAAGATCAAAAGGGAAAAATTTATGTGTCTCTTTGAATCTCACCCGTCCAGCTTAGTCTAGAAAAAGCCAAAGGTGTGAATATCCAATTGTTTGTTTCTGCCAAGACACATAAAATGAAGTGTCGTTTACGAATTTTTGTTTCGGAAGCGGCCCCAGGCAAAAGTCGGTCTCTGATATTCTGCAAAAAAGTCTAAAGGAAATAGTTGTTGATGACCCCTCCATGATACAAAATTCAGAAAGTGTGATTTCCTTTCTTCAAGAAATTGAGAGAATCTGGTTGCTTTCTCTGTCGACTAATGATCTCCACTATTCAGTGTGTAGAAGGATGTATCGAGAAAGCTGATGTCGTTGCCTTCCAGAATTCTGGGGGTGTGAGCGTTGGGGGTTTTTGGGAGGTGTTAAGCACCTATCTTAAATCTACATTCGTTAAGTGGGACGATGACCTGTTTTTCCAAAAAAACAAGGAATTGGCATAGGATGCAGTGTTGCTCCGATTGTTAGTGATATCTTTTTAGCTGAATGTGACCAAGGGCTTTTTGCTCGGTTTGAAGCACTAGGAATGCTTAAGGCCTTTCTCTTTGTTGAGGAGTTTTTAATATTTTTAGACACCACTTGTATCCCCCTCGATGAGGCCGTGGGATGTATTTTAGATAATTTCTCAGACTGCTTATTTCCAGTGGTCGTCACACATGAGCTGCCTGAAAACAATAGCATACGTTTTCTTGACGTTTTCTAGACATCACACATGTTTGATTTATCATCCTAGGAAAGAAAAATGCCTTTGCCTTTCACTTCTGCGCCTTCTAAGCTCATAAAAAGAAACAGCTCGTTTAGGGTTCTTCGACTGTCTAAAATGTTGTAGGTACGAATTGCGCACAAAAGACACACACAGGAAAGCACACGAGAGAGACTGAAAGCGCTCTTTCAGTCTCTCTCGTGTGTTTTCCTGTGTGTGTCTTTTGTGCGCAATTCGTACCTACAACAGTATGCACCAACTCGCCCAACAAGAAGTTCTTCTTAACTGACTGTCTAAAAAAGTCGTCAGCCAGGACAGCAGCTTGGGCATGTTGGTTATTCATTTGTGACGGAACAACGCAAAACACCGGGACAAGAGACAGCCCTTGTCTCTTGTCCCGGTGTTTTGCGCTGTTCCGTCATAAAAAAGTCATGCCCTGATGTGACTGAGGAGAGCTTGTTTCTGTAGTCAAAAAGGTGGCAAGACGCGGGTTATCCGCTTCACATGCTAGTATCAGCGGCCGAAGGACTTGTCAGAAAGAAAAAAAGGAATACTACGACCCAGAAAGAGCAGGATAAGACAACTGACAAAAGAAAATTGGCTGTTATTCCTTATAAGCATGGGCTATCATACAACCTGAGGAAAATTGGCAACAGGGTAAACATAAACGTTTTGTTTTCAGCCCCGAATAAGTTGTACGCCCTGTGCAGGAAAATCACTTCCGGAAACCAGGAAAAGGCCGCTTGCACCATCGGGCACCAAAAGCCATTTTTAGGATGCGTAGAAAGCGTCGTTCACAAGGGGCCCGTGACATGTGGCAAATATTGTATAGGGCAGACATGAAGATGCATAAATCAGAGGTTAAGAGAGTATAATTAAAACGTGGAAAACAAAAGAGTGGGGCACTTGAGTATCCATTGTATGAAGTGCAAGGACAAAAACAAGAAAAGCAAGCAAGGCTGCCGTGCCGTTTTTCAATGTTGTAAAGTACTTTTTAAAGGTAAATGTCAAATAACGCTAGAGATTGTGGAGGCTCTTGAGACAGCACGAGCGGGCGATGATTGCGTAAGCGCTCCATCAATTTTGTTGTCAGAAAAAGAGATGTCCTATCTTACATCAGGCACACCGGTTTTCTGAAAGAACGTGTCAGCTATCACTCGATGGTAGTGTTCTTGTAAGCATGCGCAGGTGATTACCATGAGTACAAAATTGTTTCTCGCATTGAAAAAAAACCAGTTGAAAGTAAGTGCTTTGTATGTCTCACCTTTTCTGTCGTCCTCGCCTTTTGAGCGCTTTTACTGCCAAAACGAAAAACCAACTCACCCACTCAATTCCATTATTCCTATTCCCGTCCCTCGTGTGCTCTGCCTTCAGTCTGAACCGTGTACCGGCTAGCCCAGAAAAATACCTTGCCATGGTTTGCTCCAGTCCGTCGTCTCCCGGTCGTTTTTGCCCTTGTGAAATTATTTGCGCCAAGGTGGTTTTATTGCAAATTTCAAAAGGATCTTTGAGTCTGCGGCGTCTACTAGAGAAGCCCTACTTCTAGAGGCTGCGGCGTCTAGTGTCCCCTACGGGTACTTGGGGATTGGTTTCGCTGGCCAGATATGTATTGGCATGGCGAGGGAAATCGGGAAAAGCGACTTGGGCACGGACCGGCCTGCGCAATGTAATCCGCGATCTCCCGTGGCTTCTGACCGAGCAGCGAACGGCGTGCCTCGAAAGGGTATCCTTGAAGACCCGGTTCCTTGTATGGGCAGCGACGACAGATGTGCCCAGGTTCGCCTCAATGGTAGCACAGCGGCCGGCGGTCTGCGTTTCACCGGACGTCAGTCCGTCGAAGACCGGCGCGCTGCACAATGTTCGGCCTGGAATGTGAAACAGGAACTGCTGGTTGGGGTGGTGTGTAGCGTTGTGTTGCTGGTGGCATGTAACGGCTTGCGACGGCGGCATAACTTAAGGTCTGGGGAGGCGGAGTGGCTAGGACGAGTGGCCAGACGCTCAGGTGCCTGCTGCACTTCTTCACGTACGACGTCAGAAAACGCGGAGACATGTGGCTGCGCAGTGGTCGGCAGCTACTTTCCTACCTCCTCCCTCACTATGGCCCAGATCAGCTCGCGCGGCGATTCTGCGGAAGGGGTCGCTGTTCCCTCAGCACTGGCGGCGTTCGTTGACACAGCGGTGCGCGGGTACTGCCGGGCTCGCATGTGAAGGGACTTTTCTACTGGTGCCGCCTCACTCACGAAGTCTGGTACGGTCGCCGGAGGACTTCGCACTAGGCCAGCGACCAGCTGTTCCCTGACACCCTGTCCGAATTGAGTGACACGTCCCCGACTGCCGGCAGGGAACGCTATCGCGTGCAGGTTCGAAGAAGAAAACAAACAGAAGAAAACAAACAGACAAACAGAAAACAAACAAACAGAAGAAGAAAACGAACAGAAACAAACAGATATTCGTTGATGCGGGATTCAATAAAATCAGTTGTTAGTTGGCGCTCTGTGGTGTTATTCTACGTTTTGTCCTTGTCTGCCGCGCCGAAGCATTTCTTGAAACAGATTAAACAAAGCAAAACGAAACCGTGTTTATACTTCAAAGAAAAGCAGCCAATAAGAAAGCGAAAACACCATGAAAAACACACACTCGAACACGCGTACATCACTACAGATAAAAGGAAAGTGTTCACCAGATACAAATCGTCCCAGGTGAAGCGGGAATGCCTTGCAGGTCGCAAGGACGCGGGTTTGTGACTTGCGATGCGTTGCTGGCGTTGCGTCGAAAGGAAGCGACGGTAGACAGCCAGGTGGTAAGGAGCGGAGAGGAACATGGGAGACGCTGATGAACTCCTGTTAGCCGCCCCCAAGAACTTCGCAGCCGCAGCAGGAAATCCGTAACCAGGTCCCGTCGACGGCATCCCTTAGGCAGCCCATCCAAGGAAGCCTTAGCAGCACGATTCCTCACTCCATCGGCTGCCACTTCCGAACTTGAAAGGGACGTAGTAGGCATGCGTCGGTGATCCAAAGGAGGTCACCAGCAGCACAGAGCCAATGTCCGACGGCTGCCACCTCCACGCTTGGATGAACAGACTTCCGCTGCGGTTTCTTCCTTCACACCTCGGTTCGCTGACACATCAGCTCTCCGCTCCTCGTGCCCGCCTTGTAACGGACACGTGTCGTGTTTGTATCAGAGCCGCACATCAGTGATTACATCGCGCCGATGCGCAACAGTAATGCGCAGTAGGTACAGCGCTCTCGCTCGTGCCTATAAAAGCTGCGCCCTCAATAAACAGTGGTACCTTCTTGCACTGACCATGCTGCTGTAAGCGTTGTCCCTCCGGCCGGTTACACGCCTCGCACATAGCACTCGCACGTGCACACGTGCAACGCGAGGCTGGCACGCGCGGCGCACCGCTGGCCGACGCACCACTGTCGACGCACCGCTTTCATAAATCCCCCGACGATTCCGTGTGCACATCACACACCCCTCATCTAGAGACCCACTTTCTTATCTTCCGACATGCTCGGGTCCGCACGACAGAACAGCCGTTTCATCTCTTCAACAAACCCGGTCATGCTCTCGTTTGGATGCTGGATGCGGTTCTGGAGAAGCAGTTCGGTATTTTCCTTGCGAAATGCATTAGTAAAGGTGCGCAGTAATTCCGCTTCAATGTCTTCTATGTGCGGAGGCTGGATTCATGATTCTCAAACAATGTCTTCGCAGAGTCTTCGAGCGCTAAGTATACATGGCGCAGCTTAGTGTCAGTGTCCCACACATTGAACAAGGCCACTCGGTCGAACTGCTCCGGCCAGTCCTCGAGATCTTCATGCGGAAAGCTGTGAAAACGAGGTGGGTCCCGCGGGTGGTTGAGTAGCACAAGTAAGCTAAACTGGGCTAGTCGGAGCAATTGCATCTTCGAAAAACGTAGCGCGAAAAACAAGACACAGGCAAGGTGAAGACAGGACACGAGCGCTTCCGTGTCCTGTCTTCACCTTGCCTGTGTCTTGTTTTTCGCGCTAAGTTTTTCGAAGATGGTTGAGTAGAACTGACGCAGTTGGTTTTGACGGATTCATTGTGTCAACGCCAACGCTTCTTGCTACCTTGCGGTCAGGGAGAAATCCGTATTATCGAGGCAAGCCTTTCGGTCGGTGACTGGACAGGTGAACTGGTGTGTACACCGTTGGTGTGCGTCCTGGGCTTGATTGCCGGCTTGCAGGGGGCGTCTGGTACATGGAAGGTGTACCCAGCACCTCCCCCAGATGCCACTTAGTAAGTAGCCTTGCGGATGGATCAAGAACGAAGCCCGCAGTGGTCAGCAAGAACTACCGAGGGGAGAGAACGAGCCGCGCACCTTCTTTTTCCTCAATCTCCGTTGCCGTCTTTTGCGCTGGTGGCAAAATTAGTATACACAATAACTTGTACACATTCAGATTATAGCATTGAAGTAAACATTTTCCGTCTTTTCAAGTATATAGATGTATGGCTATGAGTATACACATACATATCTTAGAAAGGGCTTTAAAAAACAAGAAAAATAAAAGAACCCTGCGCGCACCGCCAGTATACACATAGCCAGCGAAAAGTTTAAGCCTTTGACGCATGTAGAAAAAGTCGCAGTGCATAAGTAGACCTAAGACAATATAATATTCTGCAGTGCTATAGCTTAGTGTACAGACACCAAAAAAGTTCCCCTTCTAACTCTGCTAACATTCAGCGTATTTACCTCTTGGAAAATGAGTTACAGGCGTGGCTTGCCTGCCACACCCTACTTCAGTAACTTTCTTTTTTTTAGATACAAAGGGCAGAGAAATGGGACCAACGCAGTTCGAGAAGCGACTTTTTGAAAATTCGCGGAACATTTGTGGCCGTGGCTTGTGCACAACCGCAATAATCCTAGGTCATTACTTCAGGTTGCAAACACACTGAGAGTAACTCAAAATAGGCACGCATATAATTAGCTCGTCAGAGAACTAACGCATATAACGGCCACTGTGTTAACAAACCACTAATACTTCTCTGTGTGGCACTATATTGCATCTGTCACAATGCCGGATGATTTACTAAATGGCAGATTGCAAGTCGTCCGTGTACTGCGCACTGTCCGCGATTGTTAAAGAACCCCACGTAATCCAGTATAGCATGCCGGCCATTGCGACTATGTTCCTTATAACCCATGTGCTGCTTCGGAACGTGAATCCCCAACTGGTAGAACTTCCACAAGAAATTGCTAGCAAAGCCATTATAAATAGCACTTCAATATAGTTTGACCATTCTTGTTTCCCACACAAGCATTTTGCAACCAAGTCGTGTCTTCATCATACGCCCTCTGAATTGTTACAGAGCCGAACAAGTGAGCCAGTCTGCTTTTGCTGCCTATGAATAGCAGCCATTACTAATTTTCTCAAAAGCAAAATAGAGTGCAGTAGTGACGACCAGGGGTTAGTAAATTATAGACCCCAAGACTGTTTGGTTCTGCAGAGTATTTTTTGGATTTTTGGAGAACCTGAAGGCATGCATATCCCAACATTAAGTTTCACAACTTTATTTTTGAACTAAACTCGCTATAACTGCTCATAGCGACGGATTTTAGCAGACAACCAGTAATTATTAATCGAATTTTGGCATCTCTTCAGGAGCTGTATTGCTATGTGCTTGCTGAATCCCAGGAGAGAGAAGCCACAGCATGGGGTTGCCTGGCACCATCTGTAAGCTGTTACTCTTCGCCAATAATAAGTAAATTCAATCCTCTGGTCATAACTATGTTCAGACTAACAAGGCGCACGAGTATTCCAGAAAGCAACCTTCCATTTTGTAAAAGAAAACGGAGAAAGAGCAAATCAATCAGTACAGTATATGTGCAACCAGAGCACAATTATAAGCAAACATATAAACACTTATGAACTTAAAAACAAATAGCGCAGCAAAAGTTGAAGAGAGGGCCCATAAGCAGTAGGCAGAACAAAAAAAAAACAAATATTTAAACCAAATACGAACAAGATGCATCATTAATATAAACAGTTAATTTATACATCTTGCTGGCAGGGGCACTGTGTTTCGACTTAGTGCTTCAGTTGATGACTGAGATGTACACGCGTAGCCTTGTATGGCAAATTATGAAATTTAAGGCTGCAGCCTAATAACAGACAATACCTTTCCGGTCTGGCATCCTTTCAACCAGATTCTTACCTACATTTGATATGTGGGCACATTACATGATTTCTTGACTGAAGGCGGAATCTAATTGCTCTATATAATATAGACATTCTTCCAAGGTTGTGGCATATGACTTGAAAACGCACTCGGGATCACAATTCTCCTTCAGTAGTGTGAAAAGTTGTTGTCACTCATGCAAAGAGTCATGTCTGCTGCAAGCACTGTTGTATCACATGTGCTCTCTGTAGTTATCTGATCAAGAAATCTCTTCACAAGAGCGCCAGCGACATTGTACGCAACATTTTCTTATGCTATGTGAGGGGCGTGCGGTGATGACCCTTGCCGGTGAGAAGAATCGGAGCCCTGCGCCTGCTGTGGCTTGTGGTTTGTGTACTGCTTCGGGACAGCAATGCAGAAACATTCTCCAAGTTGATGAAGAATGCTGTTGTTGTCACTCCTTGAGAAAGTCTCCTTGAGAAAGTTTGAAAACTTTGCCAATCAAGATATGGTTTAGAATGGCAACTAACTGCTGCTTATTACAGCCTTTTTCTTCATGAATAATTGCAAAAAAGGTTTGCAAAGGGCTTGCAGCATTCGACGAATGAAGAGGTGAGCAAATACAAGATCTTTTTTTTAAATTGTCCACGACAGCAGCGATGCTTTGATCGTAATCTGTCAATCTTTAATTGAGCGCCGTTCCATTTCCCCAGGGAAACCAATAGCTCATTGGCAATCCTGTTTATGTAACACTGAAGGAAGACAGGATGTTCCGAATTCTCAAACATTGCACACCACAACTTGAATTCTTGCTTCTTCATGGTTTAACTGTTTAGCCTGCAAAAAGCTTAACTGCACTTTCGCGAATTGTGCTGTAAATTTGGCGTCAACAGGAAGCCCCTGAATGCTGATGAGAGTGAGAAGTGCCACAGACATCGGTTTTCTGAGCACTTTTGTGGCGTGCTCTACTCTTATGCCAGCATCGGGCATCCTGCAAACGTCTTCTTCTTTTGTTTCTTTGCGAATCTTTTTTTGAGATGTTCAGTTGCTGTGTTGAAATATGGCTCAGAATTGACGGATGAGCATTCTTAACAGGCTGACATTGTTCGACTGTGATAACAGATGACTGTTGTTACTTAGTGACCGTTTTGTTTCAGGCCTCTGAATGAAATCTAATAGCTCCTTGCATATGGCAACTGAAACTTAGATTGTACATTTGCTGTTATCTGTGTTTTTGATACATTGAAAGTTTTTTGAAGGAAGTTTTTGAAGCGCTTCGTCCTGTGTGTTCGTCCTGTTTTCGTGTTTTTTTATAGCGCTCACCAATTCATTCAAGTATGTATTTCCAACTAGCTCCAGTAGTAGCTCTTTTGTAAGTTTTTGTTGTGCTGGTCGCAGTTCAAGTATTTATTGTTTGTTTTTAACTGACATCATATGCATCTGTAGCTGATGCTCTGCTCTTGTATAGGAAATAAGCGCCGAGTCCGGCTGCATGTGTATATACTGTAAGGAAGAGAATGGGTTTATTTGCACGATGAACGGGGATATGTCAGCAAACGGTGAAACGGTGAACGGCCAGAGTCGAGCCAGTCCCAGCCTGGACTACGCGCTCGTTCGTCGTCCTTTTCTGCACGCTGCGCCCTTCGTCTTCCCCACTTGCTCCGCAGCGCGGCCCAGCATAAGTTGCATAACACTTCCACGTACTCCGTTACTTATTCAGGCTCCCCCTCTCCGTTAACAACATATTCAGAAATATTACAACATTTGCGCCTTGAACGGCAGACACTCCCGAAGCCCGCTAAGGGTCTTTGTAAATCAGAAGAGTGTCACCTTCGCAGGCTACAAACTATGTCTTTCAATAATCCGGCTACGCTTCACGCCATTCAGCCCGAGTCCTTTTCGGCACAATGCAAATTTTGTGGCCAGAAGGCAAACTTGCACCATATGATATGGGCTTGTCAGAAAAATGACAGCATTGACATCATAAATCAGCCAACGCGGGAGGGCTGCGAGGCGGCCCTGTCCAGCTTGGACCTCGAGGAACAACGAGCCCTAGTCGCCAGAGCACGGGCAGCGGCTCTTGCCAACGGCGTCCCGGACTAGGGACCCCATCAGCCTTCCCTTCAACAAAGGCATTGTGGCTTTCAATAAATGTTTTCATCATCATCTTAACACTTCTCTCCGGGCAGACGAAGCTCGGCACCGAGCGATTTAAGACCTAGAATGGCAGCGCTTCAGTCGAGCCACGTGAGCGACTTCTGTCTTTCGTGAGCGGCGATTCGCCGAAGTTACTTTCGCGATAGCATAGGTGAGTTAACTCAGCCGACTGATAACGACAAACGGCCCTGCGTACTTCCAAAAGAATTTCTGGTACAGGCCCCAACGATGTAATGGAGTCCAAGGCCAAACGAAATCTCCGGGTGCGTAGGTCCCTGCCATATGCGCATCGTCGTACCGAGCCTTGGCGCGGCCTTGAGCTGTGATGGTTCGCAGACGAGCAAGTCGACGGGCTTCCCCAGCGCGGCAGAGGTGTTGCGAGAGGATGACCTCATGTGCGGAGAATGGCAGAATAGTGTCCCGGAAGGTCCACGGGAGGCGCGCGTAGACCAGGAAGAAAGGGGAGAATCCCGTGACATCGTGTTTCGCTGTGTTGTACGCGTAAGTAAAAAATAACAGCACGGCGTCCCAATTCTTATGGTCAGATCAGGGTCCGGTCGATGCACTCTGCAACCCATTCGTCTGGGGATGGTAGGGCGTAGAATGGCGGTATTCGGAGCGTCACAGCCGGAGTAGTTCTTCTACAACATCGGCAGTGAACTGCCGGTCGCGGTAACTAAATGGCTACACGAGGCGCACCGTGGCCAAGAACCACGTGGCAAAGCAAAAATTCTGACAAGTCTGCTGCTTTGGCGGAAACAAGCGCAGCAGTTTCCACATAGCGGGTCAAGTAGCCCACGGCCACGATAATCCAGCGCTGGCCTGAAGTCGGCTCCGGAAACGGGCCGACCAAGTCCATTTCGATTTTCTCAAAAGGTGAGCTCGGTGGCCTTACCGGTTGCAAAATACCGACCGGTGGTGTGTTGCACCGTTTCAGCCGTTGGCAGGGAGTACAGCTTGCTACGTAGTTCGCAAGGGTGGAAAAGCAGGCTAGTTGGTAGTTCATCTTGAGGAAAAACACAGCGCACTCCTAAGACACGGACAAAGAAGGGCAAGACGATACAGCGCTGACTTCAACTGATTATTTTTATTGTGGAGCAACATATATATACGTTCGAAAAGTGGGCGGGAAGACATGAGTAACATCTGTTGTGTTTGCACGCGGCCGAAAGACAACAAACTGCAATTGAAAAAAACATGAGGGCAAGGGTGACCCTTGGAGGCAACAAAAAAAATGGAAACTAGACAAGATAAAGAGACAAGTGGAGGGGCCATTAAACGGATCACGCTTAAAAGGATGACGCTTGAAAGGATGACGCAAGCAGGCAGTACAAGAGACAAAAAACACTAGGAGATGACAAGTGAACAAAATGCACTAAAAGGCCAAAAAGACCATTAAAAAATTTTTAAAACCGATAAGGTTTGGTTTGGTTTATGGGGTTTAACGTCCCAAAGCGACTAAGGCTATGAGAGACGCCGTAGTGAAGGGCTCCGGAAATTTCGACCACCTGGGGTTCTTTAACGTGCACGGACATCGCACAGTACACGGGCCTCTAGAATTTCTCCTCCAAAGAAATTCTATCCGCCGCGGCCGGGATCGAACCCGCGTCATTTTGGTCAGCAGCCGAGCACCATAGCCGCTGAGCCACCGCGGCGGCTAAAACCGATAAAAGAACCAAAAGGGACGTTAAAAGCAGAAGACAGAAAACAACCTTGTACAAACGGTAAAAAAGGCTAAAAGACGAATTTCGGAATCCTACACATTAAAATTGCTCTATGCCTGGCTCAAATAATCTAACTCACGTTTCGTTAGCGCTATCGAGGGTGTGCTAACACAATCTTCACCTAGCTTTGGAATGTGGTCGGCTTCTATAATTTAGCGTGTGGATTGATGCGCGTTTCTCGCGATGACCGAGCAGTCATGAAGGAAAGGCTCGCAGGAAACGGAGGCACACTTTAAACAGTGAACACCCAGGTTTTTCTTGACGGTGTAAGAAACATTATTTGAGTGCTCCATAAGACGCTCATTGAGGCAACGTCCGGTTTGCCCCACGTAGGCCTTGCCGCAGCTCAAGGCTATCTTGTAAACTACACCAACCTCGCAAGGAACGAAGGATGCACGGTGCCTAACAAGGCAGGCTGGCTCTCTCACAGCCGGGGCATTTACTCTGCGACAAAGCTTGGATAGCTTGTCGGGCGCCGAGAACACCACTCGGACACCTGCCTTTTGTCCAATTCTTTTGAGCCTGTGAGAGAGACCATGCAGGTACGGCTCCACAGCGACTTTGTGTTGGTGGTCTGGGGCAGCACTCACTTGGCTTCCTTTGAGTTTCCTCAAGAGGGAGCCGGCTACTGAGATCAGAAGGTGCTTGGGGTAGCCAGCTTTTATCAGCCTCCGATTCTGCTCTTTCAGACAATGGTCCATCGGGTGGACACAGGACTTCATTAAGGCATTTGTGAAACAGAGGTTCACAATGCCCCTCTTAACGATCTTGGAGTGAGCTAAACTGTAAGGCAACAAGAACTTGCCCCCTCTTGGCTCATACAAATAACACAGGTGATTTTGTGCCGTCGATAGCCTCAAGTCGAGAAAGCGTAAAGACCAATTCACGGGTACCTCATGGGTCAAAACGAGGGGCGAGAGGTACCGTTCAAACACTTGGAGCACTTCTGAAACTGAGCTAAGAAAAGTACGTTCATTACTGGCCAAAAGGATTAGTCAATCGCCCACGAACCTGAAAACCTTCTCGGCTGCTGACGAAGAGAGCTGTTCTTTTATCAGTCGGTCATGATGGGCGAGGTAGATATCGCTTAAGATTTGAGCAATGCATGAGCCGATGCATACTCCGCTCTTTTGAATAAAATTACATTCACCCCAGGTAATGAAAGTGGAGCTAATATAAACGGTCAACAATTCTAAGAAGCCGCCCACAGACATGCCACAAGAATTCTGAAAAGTGACGGATCCGAATGAGTCAATACAACTTTCAACGCACAAAAGAAGCTTGTCATGTGGAAGTGAGTAATAGAGGTCCTTAATGTCAACCGAAAAGGGCATGAGAGCGCCACTGCCCGCTTTGAGAAATTCAAAAACTTGCCTCGAATCCTTCAGAAGGAAAGGATCATTGATTGTCAAAACCTTGAGCTTAATTTGAAGAAAAGACCCCAGGGATTTCTGCCACGTTCCCTTATCTGTAACGATTACCCTCAATGGGCAGTCAACTTTGTGTGTCTTTGCTGAGAAAAATACGTCTAGGCTCTTCTTATCTGCAGCATCTATGTTTGCAACCAGTCTGTCAAGATTTAGGCGCTTGCAAACCTGCTTAGCCTTTGATTTCACCCTAGAAAGGGAAACCTTATCGCGCCGTAAGAAAACAGATGTTACAGCTGCAGCAGCTTTTTTACCAAACAGATCTTTGGGTAGGACAAGAAAACCATCCTCGTTATCTGCAACTAGAAGCGAAATTTGATGTCATCTCAGAAATGAAGCGACGTAATTGACGGGCCCAGTTTTGTCCTCGAAACTGTAGCGCGACAAAACCTGGACGCCTACAGAGAGGCAGACAGAAAATTCAGAGTCTGGAGCACGATTTGCCGCTTGCCTCACCATGCTATGTAGTTCTGGAGGTAACTTCTTGGGCTCGACGGTGTATTTCGGGCCTAGGCTCAGAACGCCAGTCACTTTGTCTGGCAGCACCACATTCCCTAGCGTATGCACCTTGGTGTTGACGCCGGAGGGTTGTTTCGATGTGATGGCACGTAGACAGCAAAGCACTTGCTGACAGAACTGCAGAAGCCCTATGGCAGTACGAGCTTTGCTGTCTACGTGCCATCACACCGAAACAGCCCTCCGGCGTCAACACCAAGGTGCATACGCTCGGGAATGCGGTGCTGCCGGACAAAGTGACTCGCGTTCTGAGCCTTGGCACGAAATACGCCGTCGAGCCCAAGAAGTCGCCTCCAGAACTACTTAGCATAGTGAGGCAAGTGGCAAATCGTGCTCCAGACTCTGAATTTTCTGGCTGCCTCTCTGAAGGCGCCCAGGTTTTGTCGCGCTACAGTTTCCAGGACAAAACTGGGCCCGTCAATTACGTCGCTTCATTTCTAAGATGACATCAAATTTCGCTTCTAGTTGCAGATAAGGAGGATGGTTTTCTTGTCCTACCCAAAGATCTGTTTGGTAAAAAAGCTGCTGAAGCTCTAACATCTGTTTTCGTACGGCGCGATAAGGTTTCTCTTTCTAGGGCGAAATCAAAGGCTAAGCAGGTTTGCAAGCGCCTAAATCTTGACGGACTGGTTGCAAACATATATGCTGCAGATAAGAAGAGCCTAGACGTATTTTTCTCAGCAAAGACACACAAAGTTGACTGCCCATTGAGGGTAATCGTTACTGAAAAGGGAACGTGGCAGAAATCCCTGGGGTCACTTCTTCAAATTAAGCTCAAGGTTTTGACAATCAATGATCCTTTCCTTTTGAAGGATTCGAGAGAAGTTTTTGAATTTCTCAAAGCGGGCAGTGGCGCTCTCATGCCTTTTTCGGTTGACATTAAGGACTTCCATTACTCACTTGCACATGAGAAGCTTCTTTTGTGCGTTGAAAGTTGTATTGACTCATTCGGATACGTCACTTTTCAGAATTATTGTGGCATGTCTGTGGGCGGCTTCTTAGAATTGTTGACCGTTTATCTTAGCTCCACTTTCATTAGCGGGGGTGAATGTAATTTTATTCAAAAGAGCGGAGTATGCATCGCCTCATGCATTGCTCCAATCTTAAGCGATACCTACCTCGCCCATCATGACCGACTGATAAAAGAACAGCTCTCTTCGTCAGCAGCCGAGAAGGTTTTCAGGTTCGTGGACGATTACCTAATCCTTTTGGCCAGTAATGAACGTACTTTTCTTAGCTCACTTTCATAAGTGCTCCAAGTGTTTGAACGGTACCTCTAGCCCCTCATTTTGATCCATGAGGTACCCGTGAATTGGTCTACGCTTTCTCGACTTGAGGCTATCGACGGCACAAAATCACCTGTGTTATTTGTATGAGCCAAGAGGGGGTAAGTTCTTGTTGCCTTACAGTTTAGCTCACTCCAAGATCGTTAAGAGGGGCATTGTGAACCTCTGTTTCACAAATGCCTTAATGAAGTCCTGTGTCCACCCGATGGACCATTGTCTGAAAGAGCAGAATCGGAGGCTGATAAAAGCTGGCTACCCCGAGCACCTTCTGATCTCAGTAGCCGGCTCCCTCTTGAGGAAACTCAAAGGAAGCCAAGTGAGTGCTGTCCAGACCACCAACACAAAGTCGCTGTGGTGCCGTACCTGCATAGTCTCTCTCAAAGGCTCAAAAGAATTGGACAAAAGGCAGGTGTCCGAGTAGTGTTCTCGGCGCCCGACAAGCTATCCAAGCTTTGTCGCAGAGTAAATGCCCCGGCTGTGAGAGAGCCAGCCTGCCTTGTTAGGCACCGTGCACCCTTCGTTCCTTGCGAGGTTGGCGTAGTTTACAAGATAGCCTTGAGCTGCGGCAAGGCCTACGTGGGGGAAACCGGACGTTGCCTCAATGAGCGTCTTATGGAGTACTGAAATAATGTTTCTAACACCGTCAAGAAAAACCTCAGTGTTCACTGTTTAAAGTGTCCCTCCGGTTCCTGCAAGCCTTTCCTTCATGACTGCTCGGTCATCGCGAGAAACGCGCATTAATCCACACGCGAAATTATAGAACCCGCCCACATTCTAAAGCTAGGTGAAGAATGTGTTAGCACAACCTCGATAGCGCTAACGAAACGTGAGTTAGATTATTTGAGCCAGGCATAGAGCAATTTTAGTGTGTAGGATTCCGAAATTCGTCTTTTAGCCTTTTTTTACCGTTTGTACAAGGTTGTTTTCTGTCTTCTGCTTTTAACGTCCCTTTTGGTTCTTTTATCGGTTTTAAAAATTTTTAATGGTCTTTTTGGCCTTTTAGTGCATTTTGTTCTCTTGTCATCTCCTAGTGTTTTTTGTCTCTTGTACTGCCTGCTTGCGCCATCCTTTTAAGCGTCATCCTTTTAAGCACATCGCACAGCACACGGGCCTCCAGAATTTCTTTGGAGGAGAAATTCTAGAGGCCCGTGTGCTGTGCGATGTCAGTGCACGTTAAAGAACCCCAGGTGGTCCAAATTTCCGGAGCCCTTCACTACGGCGTCTCTCATAGCCTTAGTCGCTTTGGGACGTTAAACCCCACAAAACCAAACCTTTTAAGCGTGATCCGTTTAATCGCCCCTCCACTTGTCTCTTTATCTTGTCTAGTTTTCATTTTTTTGTTCCCTCCAAGGGTCACCCGTGCCCTCATGTTATTTTCACTTGCAGTTTGTTATCTTTCGGTCGCGTGCGAACACAGCAGATGTTACTCATGTCTCCCCGCCCACTTTTCGAACGTATATATATGTTGCTCCACAATAAAATAATCAGTTGAAGTCAGCGCTGTATCGTCTTGCCTTTCTTTGTCCGTGTCTTAGGAGTGCCCTGTGTTTTTCCTCAAGTTGCTACGTAGTGCTGTGCCGTTGTGTACATTCTTGGCCAGTAAAAACGTTGTTGTGTTCGAGCAAGGGTGCGAGCAAATCCCAGGTGACCGGAGGTGATGACATCATGCATGGCATTTAAGACGGCACCGCGAAGAGAAGCCGGAACAACAAGCAGCAGACGAGCGCCGACAGGGGAGTAGTTCTTTTTATAAAGTAGGCCGTCCCGGATAACGAAGGGTGTAGTAGTTACAGTCATGTGAGCCTTGTCAAAGACCGCAGTCAACGATGGATCTTGGTGTTTTTCTTGTTGGAACGTTACACTGTCCGGAAATGTCTCGGTCAAAGAGGCCAGGCAGTCGTCCAGATCGTCTTCACCGACTGCCGCTGAAGGAAGAGGGAAACGCGATAAGCAGTCAGTGTCAGCGATGCGACGACCGCTCTTATAGTTGCGTTAACACGTTTTGGCGGGCTAGTTGGTCAAGCATCTTGAATAAACAGCGCGAACGAAGACGAGCACAAAAGACAAGAAAACGGATGACACAGCGCTGACTAACAATTGAGGATTTATTGCTGATCACACAAGTATAAATACAAGGATGTCGGCAGACAGGGAAAGGTTTACAAAGTGGAAAAAACAAACAAAACATAAATGTGACAACAGCAACAGAACCGCGCTAGAAATCAGCGGAGATTATCAGCCCCCAGGAGTGACAGCTCTTTTTGCAGTAGTGTTAGCGAAGGAGTGCTTATACATGCATTTCCCTGCTTGAATATGTTGTAGGCCTCGATAATTTCCCTCGCAGTTTTTCCCGATTTTTTCGCCATGACCTTAGTTTCATGATATAGCGGTACGCACTGTTTTTTCTCTGTTTTTGCCCATTCACAATCCCGGCAATGAATGCCGAGGTGACCGGAAACTACTTTTGAGACTTTATAGCTGTGTTTGCTCAGCCTTTTATTGATACATCGTCCCGTCTGTCGAACGTACTGCCCTCCACAGGGAAGATTGATGTTATAAACAAAACGCCTTTCAAAACGCGTCCGGTACCTCTGTAGCAAGATTTCTGCATCTGCTTTCCTTGTACCTGCAATCAACTTTCACTGAGTGGAACTCATCCATCTTCATTAAAAACAAAGCGGCATATGCATAGGCTCCTGTATCGCCCCCATACTCAGTGACATTTATCTCGCCAGATGCGACCGTGCTCTCAACGAACGCCTTGGGAAAACTAAGGTCGTAAAAACATTTAGATTTGGCGACGACTACCTTGTTTTTGTTAAGTGCTCTGGACTGGAGTTTGAAACCGAGGTGTCTCGCAGTCTGTCCATTTTTTCTGACGCTCTCTCCCCCCTTGAGATCTCTTATGAAACCCCTGTTCACAACCGTATCAAGTTTCTAGACCTTGGCCTGTACTTCACTCCTAGCCACGTTTGCTGGGCTTTCGAACCTCCAGGTAACAAGCCCCTTCTTCCCTATGGTTCTTGCCACTCCAAGCTCATTAAGAGGGGTATCATAGGGTTCTGTTTGAACAACTCATTAACAAAATCCTGCCACCACAGACTGCACTGTAGCGTTTCACACCATTTAAAAAGGTTGCTCTCGGCAGAGTACCCCTAGAACTTATCACGTCAGTAGCTGAGTTGGCACTAAAGAAGAGCAAGTCAGAACCAGCTACACGAGACGGCCAGGAATCGGACAACAACCGCAAACGTGTCGCTGCGATTCCATATCTACATGGAATTTCACACTCCCTGAAAAAAGTGGGGAAAAGAGCAGGTGTCGATGTTGTGTTTTCCGCGCCTGATCGGCTGGCTGGTTTGTGCCGATCTGTTAATGAGATCAAAGGAAAAGTGGCGAAGTGCACAACTAAGCACCAGTCACACTTCATCCCTTGTGATAAGGGGGTTGTTTATAACATCGCTCTGCCCTGTGGAGGGCAGTACGTTGGACAGACGGGACGATGTATCAATAAAAGGCTGAGCGAACACAGCTATAAAGTCTCAAAAGTAGTTTCCGGTCACCTCGGCATTCATTGCCGGGATTGTGAATGGGCAAAGACAGAGAAAAAACAGTGCGTACCGCTACATCATGAAACCAAGGTCATTGCCAAAAATCGGAAAAAAACTGCGAGGGAAATTATCGAGGCCTACAACATATTCAAGCAGGGAAATGCATGTATAAGCACTCCTTCGCTAACACTACTGCAAAAGAGCTGTCACTCCTGGGGGCTGATAATCTCCGCTGATTTCTAGCGCGCTTCTGTTGCTGTTGTCACATTTATGTTTTGTTTGTTTGTTTTTTGTTTTTTTTTTTGCACTTTGTAAACCTTTTCGTCTCTTCCGACATCTAAGTATTTATACTTGTGTGATCAGCAATAAACCCTCAGTTGTTAGTCAGCGCTGTGTCGTCCGTTTTCTTCTCTTTTGTGCTCGTCTTCCTTCGCGCTGTTTATTCAAGACGCTCTTATAGGACACAGAAAAGTCGCATTCTTGAAGACGTAAGGCCTAGCGAGCTAACCGACCTGAAGCGTCGCGTAGGCCATCGAGCCAACATAGGGAGTGATGGTCGGTGATCACGTTGTTTGGCGTCCATTGAGGTGGGGTCGAAACTTGGCGACAGCGAAAACGACGGCGAGACATTCCTTTTCTGTGACTGTATAATGGCGTTCGGCTTTCGTGGAAGTGCGGCTGGCGTACACTTTAAGAACTAAAGGAGTGCGGGGAACTCCTTTCGATGGAGTATACGCTTGTCCCATATTTCACTCATTTTTCCGGAATCGCCGCTCTCCTTCATGGCTCACTCCCTCTGCAGGAGTAGATACACTCCTTTAATACGAATGGCTAGGAAAAAAACTGCGCCCGAGCGCGGATTCGAACCGAGGAACACTGCATTGTGAACCCAGTGCGCTACCTCTCGCCTATACTAACAACATTACATCAACCATTCGCTTGTTCGCAGATGACTGCATAAATTACCGCAAAATCCGATCACCAGCAGATCATCTTGCACTTCAAAGGGACCTCGATCATGTAACCGCTTGGTGTTCATCATTGCAAATGTAACTCAACACGGAAAAATGCAAGTTAATGACATTCAGCCGCAAAAAAAACTAACTCTTCGTTCAATTACATACTCAATAACAGCTTAGTCTCTCAGGTCTCTTCTTACAAATACCTTGGTGTCCATTTTTCAAGTAACTTCTCCTGGTCCACTCATATACAGAAAATAACAGTTAAAGCATCCCGGATATTAGAATACCTAACAAGGAATCTTCATGGAACTCCTGCTACTACCCGTAAGCTCGCCTATCAAACATTCGTTCGTCCGCAACTCGAGTATGCATCATCCATTTGGTCACCTCACCAGGCTTACTTAATTAATTCCCTTGAATCAGTTCAAAATCGTGCTGCGCGTTTCATCTCCAGAAATTATGACCGTCACTCAATCATCACAAACATTAAATTATCGCTCTCTCTTTGTACCTAGCAATCACGAAGATTAATTGCCCTTGTCTGCTTATTTCACAACATAGTCTATAGTACTAATCATTCGACTCTCCCTCTTGGAAATTTCACCAGCGCTGCGACTAGGAACAAGCACAGAGAAGGAAGACAAGCGCTTGTCCTTGTCTTCCTTCTCTGTGCTTGTTCCTAGTCGCAGCGCTGGTGAAATTTTAAAGATGTACCAACTAGCTCAAACCACCATTTTGCTCCAGTTTATTTTTCTCCCTCTTGGCAACCTCACCGCACCTCGCGCCGTTTAAACGACCATCTCAGCTTCCAACGCCTCTCAGGTAAAACCGTTGCATTCAATTCATCCGCTTTGCCGCAGGCTATTGTTCACTGGAATGGTCTTCCGGAACACATCGTCAATATTCGTGATCCAGCTTCTTTTAGGAACGAAATAACAGCGATTTTTTCCAATTACTGACAGGTCAGTAACTATTGTATAATGATGTTTTTTTTGTTTTATGATGTGTACTACAGTCAGTTAGCATTGTGTAATGATGTTCTTATGTTTAATGAGTACTAACAGTCAATCAGCATTGTGCAATCATGTCATTCATGCTCCTGTTATTGCCCCTATTTATGTAATCCCCCCCCCCCTCACATAAAACTCTAACGCTTGGAGCCTGTGAGGCAACCTGAATAAATAAATAAATTAATAATTAAACGGATGGTAGAGCTTTTGAATAGTTATATGAGCTTACATTTTGAGTTCAGCGGGAGTTTCGTACGTATGCGTCGCGAATTCTGTTTTAAAATTCGTAGATCGCTGGCTGGTTAGAGTTGGCACAGCTCAGTAAACGATGAAACAGTAAAGGCAACATCTGAACGCCACGGAAAATCTTTACTACACAGCAATTTCAGGGTGCACGGTACGTTGACTCGCCCTTTGCGAACGGGTTAACTGGTGTCCTGATGCACAATTCTTTGTATTAAAATGTTGTGTGGCTTCCCTAGAGCGCTCGTCGATCATTCATACCGTAGTAGCAATGCCATGTAAAGTGACTAATGTTTCGCGGTCGACCGCTAAGTTTTACGGGATCTGACAGAAGTGTTTTTCTTTAACAGAAGCATCGCCCGTTTCTGCGAACCGCTTTTACTTGGAGGTCGCTGTGTTGAAACTGATGTTGCAAAATGTGAATGGTGGTTCTGAAGGGCATAAAATATATTCACATTGCAGTAAACCTATGTTTAGGATTAATTGCGACTGTTACCATGGCAGTCTCTTCTTATGCGCATTTTACGGAAGTGCATGACTTCGCTGAATGGTATACACTATTCACCAACCCACGGCGGTCGCATTTCGATGAAAGCGAAATGCCAAAGCCTCATGCACTGCGCGATGTCAGTGCACTTCGCTTTGGGATGTTGCGATGTCATTGCAGTCGCTTGCGAACGTGAAGTCCATTGAAATCAAATCAAATATGCTGTATGAATGCAATGCAATAATCTCCAATGTGTATCTACACTGCACGTATCGGTTATGTACAACATCTAGCTCTGTGAGCGGAGCACAGCCCCCCTTCTTGTTTATTGCTTATTTGTTATTGTTTATTGAAATACCCACAGCGCCAAAAGTGGCATTACAGTGGGGGAGGGGGGGAATAACACATCATACAAACGAAAAAAAAGGTAACAAAGTGCAGCACATACAATCCAACCATGATGCAACATTAATACAGCCTAAAAACAGCATTCACAGAGAGGAAGAGAATAAATCACCTGACATAATTAATACCACTTCTGCAGGGAGCCGGTTCCGATCTCTTATAGACCTAGGGAAAAAAGCATATTTGTACATCTCTGATTTACAGTTAATTTCCTTAACTTCAAATCGATGGTCACGGCGTAGCGAAATATAGTTTGGTGAACGGATGTACAGGTCACGGTTTATGCCAGTATTGAAATAGTAAATACTATGAAAAAATTTTAACCTCAAACAATATCTACGTTTTTCAAGCGTCTTCCATCCCAGCGAGTTTTTTTGCACGTGAAACGCTAAAGCTCCTGGTATAGTTGTTAAAGACATATCGGACACCCAAGCTTTGTATACTCTGAAGTTTATCTATATCCGTTTTATGCCAAGGCTCCCATACTACGCTGGCATATTCGAGAACCGAGCGAACGTTTGTCATGAAAAGTAACTGTTTTGTTTCTAAAGGGAATTGCTTGGTGTTACGCCTTAAAAAACCAAGAACGCGACACGCTTTTCCTGTTACATAGTCGACATGTCGTCTCCAGCTTAGGCTGGAGGTTATGAATACGCCGAGATATTTGTATTCTGATACTGATGAAAGTTATGCCCCATTAATTGTATAACAGAATTCATGGGGCTTTTTTCTTTTTTGTGAATCGCATATGCAAAGATTTTCGCAAGTTAATAAACATACCCCATTTCTTACACCAAT
Organism: Amblyomma mixtum; assembly: GCF_055824585.1. Taxonomy (NCBI): domain Eukaryota; kingdom Metazoa; phylum Arthropoda; class Arachnida; order Ixodida; family Ixodidae; genus Amblyomma; species Amblyomma mixtum. The sequence goes on from NC_143021.1 coordinate 47,949,032, forward strand.
CAGACACCCTGTTCAAATCATTCTGTAACTGCACACAGTAATTCGGACTATCAACGACCCTATACAATGCGCAGTCATCTGCAAACAGACGAATCGGTGAGCTCGGTGGCTGTGCCACGATGCAGTCATCAAACCCGCTCGTTTTTGCCACGCAGGTTATTGCACCGCTCATCAGCGAGATGCTATTCCTGTCCCTGGTTCCCGCCCCTTCGCATGCCACCTGTGCCATCGAATCCCTTCGCTTCGAATCTCCCGCCGACCTGTCTGCACAGCAGCCTGCGGCTTCAACCTGTCCTGCAGCGCCACCGCTGCTATTCCTCGACCACCGCGACTGCCCCCGGACTCACCCAAGTTCATCGACAGCAGCAGCTACGGCGACTATAAAATTGCATCACCCGCGCTCGGCGCCCTGTGGGCTCGGTGGCTGTGCCACGATGCAGTCATCAAACCCGCTCGTTTTCGCCACGCAGGTCAGTAAACATTACTCTCTTTTCACGAAAAAATCGAGCAATAACTGCCTCCTGCAGCTACCGAGTCCACAGAGCTGCCTTTCCATTGCTCTTGAATGTGCTGATGTCGTGCGTGCCCTGTTGCTCTTGGCTGACGATGTTGAATCAATCCCAGGCCCCGAAAAGGTTCTAGAGGAACTGAAGAAACTGTCTGATGGTCAGTCACAATTAATAGTCGAGGTCCAAGGTCTTAGAAATCAACTTACAACTACGGTACAAGCTATTTCTGATCTTAGTAACAGGTTATCCGCCCTAGAAATTCATTATCAAGATGTTGTAACCCTACGCACCGACATGGATACGATCTGCGCTAACACTACCCAATCAGCCAAAGAAATCAGGGGTATAGAAGCCCGTTTGGATGACGCCGAAAATCGCTCGCGACGTAACAATTTAATCTTTTACAACATTAAAGATGAGAATACATCTGAAACGTACTCGGAATCTGAAGAAACAGTCCTCCGCCTCTGCCGTGATCAGTTAGATCTATCCATTGACCCTAAAGAAATTGACAGGGCTCATCGTCTCGGGCGGCATTCTCTTGAGCGCATTCGAGCCATAATAGTTAAATTTACATTTTTTAAAACCAAGGAGATTATTCTTTCAAATGGCCATCAGTTAAAAGGCACCGATTACAGCATAGGGGAGGACTTTTCACGCCCTGTCCGAGAAGCGCGAAGGCACCTCGTAAAGTTTGCCAAAGCTACTACAACTAAATTTTCCTTGCGCTACAAAACTTTGTGCATCGGTTCTAAACGCTATGCATTCGACGAGTCATCACAGTCTGTACACGAAATCTCATCGCATAAGTCTTATCGTCGCGCCACTACTAATCTTCCTTGTAACAGCCCTCGCGGTAAACTTCCAAATCTTTCTTTTTCTGTTATCTATACCAACATACGTAGTTTCCTTCCCAAGCGTGAACACATTTGTAATCTTGTTTCATCATCTTCCAGCAATATACTTGTACTAACAGAAACGTAGCTAACAGAAGACGTCACCGATCCGGAAGTTTTAGCTGATTTACCAAATTTTAACGTTTTCCGAAAGGACCGCGAAGGCTCACGAGGAGGAGGTGTTCTTATTGCCACTAACCAGCTGTTGCCTTGTTCTGTCATTAACATCCAATCAGAGCTTGAAATACTTTGGATAATCTGCCGTTCCGCACCACCAATCGTCATACTAGGCGTCTGCTACCGACCCCCCTCCAGTAGTCCAATCGTTTCCTCAAAATTAAGCGATAGTGTAACTCAAATAACTAGCAAATATCCCAACGCGCGCATTCTTCTTTTCGGTGATTTTAATTACCCATCTATTGACTGGCTGAACCCAACACCAACAGGCAATACTGAAATGACGAACTTTGTCGACGTTTGTTTGAATTTGAATCTTACCCAGTTAGTAACTGAACCCACACGCGTAACACATGAATCCTCCAATATCCTGGACCTCATTCTAACTAACCACCCGGAAAGTTTATCATCATTTACTTCTCTCCGCGAAATTAGTGACCACAAAGTTTTACACGCTACTTTCACCTTCATCCCCGAATCGCGCCAAACATTCCCTAAAACGATTCGCCTTTATGACAGAGCGAATTACGAAGAAATCAATAATCATTTAATGGCGTTCTTTCCAAACTTTGATACAAGTTTCGAAGATCGATCAATTGAGGAAAACTGGCTTATTTTTAAAACTAAAATTATAGAACTCACAGCGAAGTTTATTCCCACCATCACATTTCGTGCCAATCCCAACAAACCATGGTTCACAAAGCATTTGAAAACACTTGAAAACAAAAAGAAGAGATTTTTCCGTGCAGCTAAACGTAACCCGAGTGCATGCGCATGGAACAAATATTACGCAGCCGAATCAACATACCTGCAGTCTATCCGTGACGCCAAACAAACATTTTTCCAAACTGACCTCCACAAGATTCTAACAAATAACCCGAGGAAATTCTGGAAAGTATTAAACCCTGAACAGGCGCTGGTCATCACACTTGCTAACCAACTTGGCGATATGACCAGTGGCATTGAATGTGCTAATATTTTTAACGCCGCTTTTTCATCCGTTTTCACACACGAAACTGATATGCCACTTTGTACCGTAACTGACAACCTGAGTTCGCATATGCCTCCAATCATCTTTTCTGTGCACGGCATTATATCTATCATTGAAAATATCAAGATGTCATCTTCTGCTGGTGCTGATGATATCACCCCCAAGTTCCTAAAAATACTTTCCATGCTTCCGCAGTGCATCTGTCAAAACTGTTTGCACAATCACTTTCCACAGGTAGCATACCCAGTGATTGGAAGGTGGGCAAGGTTGTTCCGGTCTTCAAATCAGGTAACAAAGAATCACCCCTTAATTACCGTCCCATCTCTTTAAGAAATGTGTCATGCAAAATCATGGAACATGTCATTTATTCTCATATAATGAACTTTCTTGACTCTATAAATTTTTTTCATCCTGCTCAACACGGCTTCCGTAAGAACCTATCGTGCGATACACAGTTGGCTATTTTCATTCATGACTTGCATGTGAACCTTGACTGTAACCTACAAACTGACGGAATATTCCTGGACTTCGCGAAAGCATTTGACAAAGTACCCCACAAACGCTTACTACTAAAACTGTCCTGGTTAAACCTTCATCCTAACATATTACAATGGATACGCGAATTCCTGGCTAACCGCAGCTAGTTTGTTAACGTTAATAATCAAGCCTCTAGCTCTGTTCCGGTAACATCAGGTGTCGCGCAAGGATCAGTCCTTGGTCCGCTATTATTTTTAATATACATTAATGACCTTCTAACGCATGTCTCTTGTAACGTCCGTATTTTTGCCAATGACTGTGTCATCTATCGCACTATCAACAACGCCTCTGATCAGTTCGCCCTCCAGAATGACTTAATCAGCGTACAGGAGTGGTGTAACAACTGGCTCATGGAACTAAACCCCAATAAATGCAAAGTCGTGTCATTTCACCGAAAACGTAATCCTGTCCTCTTCTCCTATAAGATCTCGCACGTCACGGTAGAATTAGCTCAGGCTTACAAATACCTCGGAGTAACACTGTCTAATGATCTAACCTGGAACGCGCATGTCACTAAAATCATATCATCCGCTAACAGAAGCCTTGGATTCTTAAAACGACATCTACGTCATGCGCCACAAAACCTAAAATTGCTTGCCTACAAATCACTTGTCCGTTCTAAATTAGAATACGCCTCTGCTATTTGGAGCCCTAACCAAAATTATCTAATAAATTCCCTAGAATCAGTACAAAATCGAGCCACAAGATTCATACATTCGTGCTATTCATATATTGTCAGTATATCAGCACTAAAAGCAGAGGCAGGATTAACATCCCTGGCTTGTAGGCGTCGTATTACTAGTATGTGCTTGTTTCACAAATTTTATTTCAGCTCACTTCGTCGTCCTCCCTACATCAATCCGCCGGCACGCATTTCCCTCCGCATTGGCCATCCCTTCAAGTAGCCCGGCCATGTAAGCGTACAACTACATTTGCATCGTCATTCTTTCCACGCTCAGCCAAGGACTGGAACAGCCTTCCACACGACATCGCCGCAATCACCTGCCCATCAACATTTGCGAACTGTTTAACTGCTACCTTTAACAGCGAATAATTTTTGTATCTTACGTTTCTTCTTTGTTTATTCAATCTGATTTTTCAATGTAACGCACCCCTTATGTAATACCCCCAATCCTGGGGGCCTTTAAGGCAATAAAGTGAAGTGAAGTGAAGTGAAGTCATTCAAGAAGATCATAAATAACAAAGGTCCGAGCACTGATCCTTGAGGTACACCACAAGATACAATGCATTCGCTTGATAATTTTCCATTAATAACTACTCTTTGTTTCCCTAAGTGCAAGTAATCTTGTATCCAGTCAATCATTCTCTCATCAATGTTATACCAAGACAATTTCTCAAGCAAAAAAGAATGAGGAACAACATCAAATGCCTTCTTGAAATCCAAGAAGACGCAATCTACAGACAACCCTTCATCAAGTGCACTTGTCAGATCATGAATTAGTTCAGTCAACTGTGTTACACAAGAAAGGCCTTTACGAAAACCATGCTGCTGATTGCTTAATAAGGAATGCGTATTCATATGATTAATAATGCTAGTGAAAAACACATGTTCCAAAACTTTACAAGCAATACTCGTCAAAGAGATGGGACGATAGTTAGAAACAGCATTTCGAGGGCCAGATTTGTGGACAGGAACTGCATTGGCTAACTTCCAGTCAGAAGGCAGTGCACCTTCCTCTAAGGATTTTGTGTAAATGACTCTCGGATATGCAGCCAACTCACACGCACATGCACGGAAAAGAGCAGTTGGTAGATCGTCAGGACCAGGAGCACTGGCAGCATTCAGCCCTTTATGTATCTACTCAAATGCTCTTTGATGAAACTCGACACAACGCATGTGATCAGAATTAACTCGACCAAAATTGAGCTCAACGTGAGAGGTGTTGGAAGGAGCAGAGAATACAGAAGAAAAAAAAACTAATTGAAGCACTCAGCTTTATCGATACTCTCGTCGATAATGGAACCTTCATGTACAAGAGATGGACTAGATACCTGATCCTTGCCGTTTCTTTTCATGAACTGCCAAAATTCTTTAGGGCGCTCTTTCATGCGCAAATGAAAAGAAGAAAGATAAGTCTTTTGCTTGTTTAACGGCTACCTTCGCTGCGTTTGTTGTGTATTTTACTTTTCATTGTTCTGTATAGAAGGATTCCTTCTATACGCCCTGTAAGCAGCCTGTCTTTTGTATATGAACCTGCGCACAGTTTTGTTAAACCAAGGCTTGCTTTTGCTTCGTCGTGACGTCAAGATCCAACTAGGAACGTACATTTCACGTAGCTCTAAAATTTTTTCTTTGAAAATTTTCCACAACTCGTGAACTGACATCGTTTCAGATAGTGTTTCAAACACATGAAACTAGGATTCGAGAGTAGCGCAGATATCACTGACACGTGCTTTACCATAGCTACGTATGCGACGCCGCCCGCCATCACTAACTCTGACGTAATCCAGCTTCATTTCGCACAGGACTGAACTGTGATCACTGATCCCGGGCAAGATTACAGGAGGGTGCACTGCCTCAGGAACGTTAGTCAAGAAAAGATCTAGAACGTTGTTCCCACGAGTTGGTTGAGTCACAATTTGCGTCAAAGCGAAAGAGGCGCAAATATTAAGCATTGCTTTAGTCTCCTCATTACCGTTACTTGATACCATGCCTAAATGGGACCAATCAATTTCAGGTAGATTAAAGTCACCTCGATGGCCATGTAGTCATGCTTAACTGATTCGACAGCTTTCGAAAAGTCGCTTAAGGTGTCGGATGCACTTCCCGGTGGTCGGTAAAATGAACACACAGCGATAGATTTACCATTTCCTAAACGTATTTTGACCCAAACAGCCTCAGCGCTCGTGTTGTCGTGTTTGTTCCGTCCTCGTGTTTTTTCCGCGCTGTTTTACCATGGATAGTAATAACCAACTGGCCCACCTTTCTGTACTTCTAAGCCTCAGTGGTTCCAACGTCAATATCAAGTTTCTCGGAATTAACTGTTTCGTCTACCAGGATGAAAACACCCCCACCATGCGTGTCGCGATCTTTCGTATAGCTGCTGTAATTACTTGGAAACACATCACTATCAGCAATATCACCATGTAGCCATGACTCACATCCAAGAACGACGGACGGCTTCGTTAGTTCAACAAGACCCAGAAATTCATCGTTTTTGTTTTTAATGCGACGGCAATTAACTTCCAAAAAAGACAAGCGACAGTTATCGGCTTTCAGTCACGTGACCCGCTTCACACACTCCTGATTTTCATCGTATACATACTTTCCATCCTTCAGGCATAAAGTATCATATCTGCTGACCAGACGATCTGATTCATCACAATGCGCTTTCGCGTATTCTAAGAGAATTTTTTGTTTCTTTCGTACATTATCGAAGTAATCATCAGATATACTGACAGAAGTACCCTTGAGTGTTTTTGCTTTTGCAAAGACTGCTAACTTTTCCTTATGTGTCGCAAAATTTACAATGATGGGTGGCTTTTTACTTGGGCTAAATTTGCCAATTCCGTGGGCTTTTTCAAATTTTAAATCTTCAATTTCCATATGTTCCTTGCAGACTTCTTTAACATGATCTTCACTTGTTGCTTTTGATTCTTTGCTGATTGGTATCTTTAATGCCAAAGAAAAGCAAGTTGCAACGCCGACTCCTGTTCTCTAGCTGATCTAATTTGGCCTTCAGGCTCTGCAGCTCGGCATGTTGCAATTGATTATTCTCCTGGCATTTCGCAACAGTGCTCTTCAGTTCATCAAGATGGCCAATCTGCATCTCTAGTTTTGTCAACCTCGTGTTGAGAGTCGGCATGGCAGCCTTGTTCTCAGCCTGGTATTCCTCAATGGATAACAATTTCTGCTTACTATCAGCCTCGCCATCTAGAAGCTGTTGAAGAGCAGAGTCGTTATCAGGCCCTGGATTCAGTTCAACATCTCTGCACAATAACAGCAGCAGCATGAAAAACATAGCCCTACGCTTTAACAAATAGCGTCGCCTTCGACAGTACTTTGCATTCTCGATAAAAGAATCGGGATGGATACACAGATTGTAACGGGAAGTTAATGCTAGACTTCTCTGAGAGGCACAACATAGTTATTGTCAAAGAGAAACTAAATGTCAGTGACAAATCACGTGGGAATCCCGTAACAGGCAGAGAACTGTTGACTACTGTCTAATGTCGCATGGCATTTATAGCAAGCTCGCAGTAATGGAAATAGACGAAAAGGTGAAGTACAGCCTAGGAAGTGATCATAAACTTATTAGCCTACAGTTTGGAGCCCTAGTCAAAAAAGAAATGCAGCGATGTCAAAAAGACAACGAAAAATTTAATGACGAACAAATAGCGCGAATAGTAGCCGACATGGAGTACGAAATAGAGAAACGCCCCATGGAAAAGGGCGATTATAATCAGAACTACTCATCACTACAAAAATTAAACAGGTGAAAGGAGTAAGCCGCTGGAAAGGAAAGAAGAAGGCATGAAGGTGGTGGAATATGGAAATTAAGGAGGCCATCGAACAACGGCGGGCGGCTTCAAGGGCACACAGAGAAGTAAAGAGGGCGCAGTTATCTGAAGAAGAAATAGGCGAAAAATGGGAATCTTATCGGCAAAAAAAACAACAAGTCTAGGTCCTCGTCCAGGCTAAAATAAAGCAGTCCTCTGATTAATGGCTGGCTGAAGTTCGCGACGCAAATAAAGGTGGGCCAAGAAAATTCTGTAACCATATAAGCTGGTTAGGAAAAACAAAGCAAAGAAAGCCGGAACAGATTAAAGGTGCTGAGGGAAAATGTTTAGAGGGAGACGACACTGTGAACAACATTACGTCATTTATAGCTGCGTCTTTTCGGAACGGCAATGGGGTAATCTCCCCAAGGGAGGGAGCAACACAGGACAGCACAATAGAGAACAGCTTAGAACTGACTAGTCTTAACTGGAGAAAGGCGGAAGCAAATATTCTTAAAACCACACCCGCAGGGGTAGACGAAATTCGAATTAA
>NC_143021.1:48439655-48459655 GCF_055824585.1 Amblyomma mixtum
TAGGTGTTCCTCTTGACAAGTATCGAGATAACGGTGACTTTAGGAACGAGAAAATTCAAGAACTCTCCACGCGTACAGAGAAATGGTCGGGAAAAGAACTGTCTATATTCGCGCGCACAAAATATGTAGCTGGTTTAAACATTGTACTATTTGTTGCAGGTCCTTTCATGCTTTCGACTTAGAATACAAAAGTTTCATCGTCTGTTGCAGTTTTTGTTTGGCATGAGAGAGGACTAAACGTGATAATTTATTTCTGCGTTTCAAAAAGGGGGTCTTTACTTGCCACACGTGTACCTGAGACAGATGGTGTCGAGATTTATGTTTCTTCGAGATCAACGCGACCCTTTCTTGCGGACTTTTATTCAAGTGAGGCTTTCTTCGGCTTTCCGAAATTATGTTATTTCCATCGTAGACGGGACGCCATACAGTGCAAGTAGATTTCTGAAAGAAGTGATGTTTGCTTTCCGGTTTCTAAATGCTCGCTTTAGTTTGGAATACCTTTCAAATCTCACGCGTAAGAAATTACCAAAAGATTTGCTTGACTGCGCCTTCTCCGAGCCAATATATCGATCTCTCTATGGTGGAGGCCAGGGAGGAAATGTTTTAAAAAGTGGACGGAAAATGGTGGTGCCTGCGGGTGTGAAAACTTTTTTCTTCAAGTTGCACACTGGTACATTGCGGGTTAAAACGTGGATGGAGGAGAAGGGATTGTTTTTACCATGGGTGTTCACTGCTTGTTGCGTCACAAACCGGAGTCAAAAGAACGCGTCTTTATTGACTGCTGGAATGCGCTGCTTTTTGGGACGTGCACCAGCGTACAGCAAAGAAAGACTCATCCTTGACGCCGTGTGGGATACGATTTCTAGACGTTCAGCCGGATTTTTATAAATACGATGTAGTTTTCCTAGGTTGCCTGCACAGTATTTGGCCCAGCAGGATGGCTGCACGACACTGCGATGAAGATGCGCGCTCTGTCCGAGATACATCAAAGAAAACATATTTAAGCTACGTGAAGTGTAAAAGAAGCACGTTTTGGAGATGAAGCTATCGAGTTGATGGGAGAGTTCTGTTCCTTGAAACAGTTTTGATTTTCTCAAGTGAGTGAAACACATGTCCGCTCTTGATGTTTCAGAGTGCGGCGCAGAACTTATGTTTGTGATGTTGTAATCTGTCAGAACAGGCAATAAAGACAAAAAAGAGGTGGCGTGGCGGAATGGTTAGCGTGCTCGTCTTGCACTCCGGAGGCCCTGGTTCGATTCCTCAACTCGACCAATTTCCTAATCAGTTTAATTTGTTAATGCTTCTTTGATTTTTCGCTTACCGCCAAGGACGCCGACGACGACACCGGCTTCTCTGCGACACGGGGCCTTTAACGCTGCCGCATTTAGAGGATCGCTGACATGCTCTCGATGGCTGCCGAACACCGTCCGCCGTCCTTTCTTGTGTGATCTTTGCATATACTACAACAGTGTGTAGAATACAGCTAGTTGACACCATTTAGGCTTGTGCACGGCACGGAGGCAACAAACGCGCTCGACGCCACGCTCCCAAACGTCACCGATGAAGACAACGTCTGCGTTGCCGCCAACATTCCGCACACAAAAGCTCGAAGACTTGTGCGGCTACGGATCAAGGAACAACAACGCACCGACTTGCCACGCTACACTCAGCGCTGCAGCCACAAGGAATCCATGTCTAGTGGAGAGCCTTACACTGTTAGCAAAAGCACCCAAACGGGAGTAAATGGCTTAACGCACACCCAAAAGCAGTTTTTTTTTACTGCATATGTATAGTGTTTTTTAATTACTCCCTTATATAAGGGAGATATTTTGGAGTATATGGGAGTCATTTTTTTCTACCCACCGAAATGGAGCCCAAAAATGGCGTCATGTTTATTTATTCTCATTCAGGCTCATTCTTACAGCAGTGAGAACGGCGGAAGCGGGCAGTAGCTCTGCGGGCCGCCGGGAACCCAAATGAGGAAACTGCGCTGCCCTAATGTGACCCCGCGTCAAGCATTCTTTTCGCCGCTCCAAGCCCAGCGGCGGCGTAGACGGCGGGAGTCGTCTGCTTGTCATCATTTTTGCTGCACGAGCTCGTTTGGCTGGCCATGTTCGCAGATAAATGGATGTAACATTATAATCAATAGTTGAAAACTGAAAATGAGTCGCTGGGTAGTTTTCACGGTCATGCACCACGCTATATTTGACTAAAAACCAGGACAGAAGAGTTGAAACCACCCCTGATGGTAGTTTAGAATGGCCGTGTTTGCCTTCATATTCACTTCATTCGGGCTTGGTTTTTCAATATGACTGAGGAAAAATGTAACCTCGTCAGCTCAGTCAAGAGCCCAGCGTTGACACTATGTTGTATCACAGTTCCATGTTCATGCAACACAAACTACTGTAACACAATACGGGAACCACACTCAAAAAGCCCCTGAGAATTAGGCCTAAGCAGGGGCTGTTACGGGGTGGCGACACTAACAAAGAAAAGTCAGGTATGGTTAGAGCACTGAAGGCTTCACAGAAGCAATTCAATTATGTAGCGTACTGCAGCGGAAAACGGCGAGAAGCCAATACCCTGTACCGCGGCAGGCGCCCATGAAGGAGCAGAAGTGAGCAGAGATCCAGCGACGGTGGTAACCGAGCGATCTTCACTTGCCGCCATTATCAGACGACTGACGAAAAGCAGCCGAGACGCTAGGTGACGGAGCGGATTGCAAAAAGTGGTGTTTTTTTACTGCATTTCGGCACTGATAGAGTATTTGGAGCAATTAACTCCCTTTCTAGACTGGAGTAAATACATGTAAATCCTCATTTTTACTCCCTTATTCCCTCATGGGAGTAAAATGGGGGGCAGTCCAGCTTTTTACTCAGCACTCATGGAGTAAATGTTTTCACAAATGGAGTAAAAAGGGTGGCCGCCACCATTTATACTCCCTTCTGAGTTTATTTTTGTTTAGAATGTAGCGCCGCAACTTCCGCCCGTAAAAACTGTTCCTCGAATATGAGAGATTGAGTAACTGCATCTCAGAGGCGCCGTTCACGCCAAATTGAGCATATTGTGCGCCTGAAGCGTTAGGGAGCGTCAATGGAAGCTCTGTGTTCCCATTCTCACTGTTTCTCTTCAGAGAGTAATTTTTCTCGCATTTCTTTCTATTTATTGTGATTTTAATAATTTGCACGGGCTACCGCTTGAAAAACTCCAACATTACAAGGATCTAGGGGTCTATCTTTCAGAAAATTTGACATGGAACCGACACATAGAATATTTAACCTTAAAGTCATCTAGAACGCTAAACCTCATTAGTCGAAATTTTTATAAAGTCCCCACGAAAGTAAAAGAACAGTCCAATACTCGAGTATGCGTGTGCAGCATGGGCCCCTCAAAGCTCTTATCTTGTGGAAAAACTTGAACTCATTCAAAACCGCGCTGCCAGGTTTGTTTCTTGCCATTACAACATCCGAAGTAGCATCACATTAATTAATGAAAACCTTGGGTAGAAACACTGGCTCACCGGAGACTAATCACAACATTAGAACTTTTTTGGTTGCTTTATTGGTTTATTGGCGTTTAACGTCCCAAAGCAGCTCATGCTATGAGAGACGCCGTAGTGAAGGGCTACGGAATTTTCGACCACCTTGGGTTCATTAACGTGCACTGACATCGCACAGCACACGGGCCTCTAGAATTTCACATTCATCGAAATTCGGCCGCCGCGGCCGGGATCGAAGCCGCGTCTTTCGGGTCAGCAGCAGAGTGCCGTAACCACTGAGCCACCGCGGCTCTTTATAACTGGGGATGGTAGTGGGCCGCTGACAATTACAAACCACGCATTGAAGAAGCCGGCGTCACACACTGGTTTACAGTGCCAAATAAGCTAGAGAGGTCCTCCGTCATGATGACAACTTGCGCACACTCGTCAAGCATGCGTCAATCATGCATGCATCCGTGTGCTAGCGAATTTGATATTCGCTTTAACGCTGCATTTTATACTGCACGCTAGGCGAATTTGTTTTGCGCGCTCCTGAGGGTGATTAGCATCGCCTCATCCACGTGGCCGGCCACGCTTTACTGAAACCACTTGCGCCGTTCAAAGTGCGGCTCGCCAGTCGGCTGCGCACTGTAGAAGCTCGCCGTGTGTAGCACCCTCCTGCAGGAAAAAAGCAAAAAGGAGGGATCCTCCGTTTTTCCTTTAGAATTTTCCCTTCTGTGCTCGCTGTTTCGTGGTTGCGAAATGAACAAGAAGCGATGGCGCCCTCACTGTTCGACGTGCCTCTCGTGCGTCGTTTGAATGCGTTGTTTACCGTCCGACCCATTCCGTCACTAAGGACGCAGAGAAGGAGATGGGCGTGTTGTGACAGGCCCGGCTCCTTAGGTTTGCTCCGAGCGCCTGCTGCGCTGCGGGTGTTTATGCCTCGAAGCGGACACGGCAGCGGCGTCTCGTGCTTATTATTGGGTTAGCTAGCCGTTCGCGTGGCTTTAGTATCCGGACACACACGCGGTCGGATCCAGTGCGCTGAAGCCGCGGCAGGCATGCAGTAGTTCCCAGACGCCGTCGCTACGCTGGCGCCCCAAAGCTAGCGTGTGGCGCCCAAATTCAATAATATGCCGACTGGTCCTCCTTCCTTCAGGTCCTTCGAGGCCTCTTTTTTTTTATTTCTGCCACCAACCCTTCCCAGAGCAGAAAAGCGATTGAACTGAGTGCTTCTGCCCGGATTCTCTGCTTCACCCGATCCGTGGTGGCTCTGACGGTGAAACGGCCTGTGGAGACGCTCGCTTGCGTGTGGCGCCACCAGGATGTCGCATGAGACTCGATACTGCCACGCAGCCAGCTCGCCAGTTGGGGCTCCTCACTGTTAAGTGGAGCTCATCTGACAGAGCAGCCGTCATTACTACCGTCAAGCCAACATGTCCTCTAGGGCATCGTGGTAGCGCTACAACTACATTGCCTGAGTGAGAGAAATATTACGCGCGATTAATTTTCCCAACCAAAGCGACAACTTTCTGCTGTACAGTTTTTTTAACAGGTAAAAAACAGCACAGGGCTACCTCTTACAACTGAAATTTATCGGAAAAAAATGGAGGTATTACTACTCTCCAAAAAACAACCAGGAAGCAAGCTTCTCCGCAGACACTTCTAATCATAGGACTCAATATACTCAATCTCACAATGATGCACACATGTCACCACTCACGTGGCTCTCTTATACCTCACATAGTTCCCTTGTTGATTTTCCCCTATGCCTGCCAATAACTTTTGTCTCATGGCAAAGAGGTGTGCACATTTTCTTCTCGGCGGAAACCGGGATATTATGCACGCGGCCATCTTTTTTATCTAACGCAAGGTTCGACGACCTTTCAACGAAGTATTATGCTCACGTATACGGGTGCTCACAGAATTTCCGGTTTCGTCGATGTATCTCTTGCCGCAAGAAAAATCAATGTCATAGATTACCCTTTCCCTACATGTCGAGAACTTGCATAGAAAGGGAACCAGCGAAAATAGACGCAAGACAAGAACAAAGAAGGCACACACCACAACGCTGGACTTATTTTGTGAACTTATTTTGGTATTTTATCTAGCAGGCTCTACTACATGTTGTTTATTTTTGTTTCTTACCCTTTCCTTTTGTATCTGTTACGGCACCAATTTTTTCCAAGTTTTTTCGGGGCTGAGAACAGCACTTGAATACAACATGTGGCGCCTGCACTCTTTAAGTTATGTGGCAAAAGATGAACATATGGTGTAACCGCATACCTCTTCATACGGGACGGCTCTGATGGATGGCAATTCTTAAAACAGTTTGGTTTCCTCAGAATTTTATGGAACGCAACCAAGATAATCTCGTCCGGAAAAGCTGCCGATTGTAATCTCCTAACCTGCTGACAAAAACTATTCGCCATTCCATGCACACAACATTTTGAAAATGCTGATCCTAAACATGCAACAGCTATTCCACATTTAACTTACTTAGAATGGGCTGGGTGATACCTTAGTAACAGCTTCTCTGAGCGGTGCTGGAAAGACCAGCAGACGTGATCGCGACTCATGACCCATATTAAGTCCAAAAACTGCAGCTCCTTGTTTTCCGAGACATTAAAAGGTAAATTTTAAACCTTGTCTGCAACTATCAAAGACCATCAGAATTTCTTCTACATGGCCCTTGAAATCTGTCCGTTCAGCAAAAATGAAATAAGCACAGACATACCAAAATAACAGTTTTACGCATTCTCCAAACTTATATTTTATATCCCTGTCAACATGACTCAGAAAAATATAACTTAGCACCGGTGGTACTTTTGATCCTATGCACACCCCCGCCTTTTGAGCGAACAGTTTACCTCCCCACTCAACAAAAGTCGATTGCAGATAAAACGACAAAAGTTCCATAAACGACTCACAAATATCGCAATATCCGAAATAAATCTTTCGTCGTCATTGTCAATAGTTATGCTTTTCTTGGGACAGCAAGCTGCCTGGCTAGTTGGTGGTCCATTTTCTGAAGAAGTTAGCGCAAAAAACGGACAAGGCACAGAAAGAAAGGACACTTAAGACATTCACGAGACATTCACGAGCAAAATAACTTCAGAGTTTCACAGCTAACCAGACAGTCCAGTTTTTCCGGCTCTTTTATTTGCGAGATAAAAAAAAAGGCTCGGTGGGGCCGTAACAGTGTGCTAGAAAAACAGCGCGAAGGACGCAGACGAAGGAGAAGACACAAGACACAAACACAGCGCTGACTGACAACTGATGTTTATTTGCAGAAGTGTACAAATATATATACATTTACATGGCTTGATGCGCGACAGAAAAACAAAAACAGATGTGATGCGCATGCCGAAGATGAAGCAAATCATCTAGTCTTTCGCCTTGCCAAGAACGCCAGCTCTTTGTCAGATAAGGTTTGGTTTGGTTTATGGGGTTTAACGTCCCAAAGCGACTAAGGCTATGAGAGACGCCGCAGTGGAGGGCTCCGGAAATTTCGACCACCTGGGGTTCTTTAACGTGCACTGACAACGTACAGTACACGGGCCTCTAGAATTTCTCCTCCAAAGAAATTCCAGCCGCCGCGGCCGGGATCGAACCCGCGTCTTTCGGGTCAGCAGTCGAGCACCTAACCGCTGAGCCACCGCGGCGGCCTCTTTGTCAGATAAGGCGAGGGAAGGAGTGCTAACGGAACTGTCCCCAAGCTCCAAAATTCTTTTAGCTTCTATTATCTACCTTGTGATGCGGTCTTTGTTTCTCTTATAAGTATTGCATTTATCGAAAAGCGGTTTGCATTCTGTTTTGCATTCCTTAGTGCATTCGAGGCAGTGAAAAGGCAGGTTACGGTCGTTGGAATTTTCGACACATCCTTATTATGGTCTCTTAATCGATCGTTCAGGCATCGTCCCGTTTGCCCTACATACACTTTCCCGCAAGAAAGAGAACTCTCATATACTAGTCCCTCAGTGCAGTCAACGAACTTATTTTTATGTCTTCTCGTGCAAGCAAGAGTTGGCTCAGTACCGGGAACACTGACGCGACTAAGCATTGACAGTTTACACGGAGGGGAGAAGGCTACTCATACATCACAACGTTGTGCTGTCTCCTGTAGACTGTGAGATAGGGTTTGAATGTAAGGAATGAGAACTGTCTTTTTCGGCTTGTTCGAGATATCAGGTTGCTGGTTTTTTCCGTTATTAAGTTCGTGCCTGAGCAAGCCTTCCGCAACAGAAACCAGCATATGGATCCTGTAGTCTGCGGCAGCTAATCTAGATGCTTGCTGGGCAAAACTGTTGTCGAGTAGGTGCTCACAGGATTTCTTAAGGGCATTCTGAAAACACGAGGTGACTACGCCTCTTTTCGCTAGTTTGGAATGCGCCGAGTGTACTTGCAGTAGTGGCTTCTTGGAACGGGGCTCATACGCCCAGCACACATGCCTGTCAGAAAATGTAATATTTAAGCCTAAAAACCGAATCGATCCACCTTCTGGAAGTTCGTGAGTCAAGGTTAGTGGATTAAGATACTCACGAAAAATGGTGTGTTAAAAACATCACGCTCGTAAAATCCAGAGCTGATGTCTAAAGCCAGTAAAAAGTCGTCGACGAATCTAAAACTTTAAAAACACTAGATCCCTCAAGACGGTCTTGCAGATGCCGGTCGTATTTAGCTAGTAGTAAGTCACTAAGAATAGGAGCTATGCATCAGCCAATACATATGCCCTCTTTTTGAAGATAAAGGTTGTCTTTCCATTTAGCAAAAGATGAATTAAGA
Source organism: Amblyomma mixtum (assembly GCF_055824585.1). Lineage (NCBI taxonomy): Eukaryota > Metazoa > Arthropoda > Arachnida > Ixodida > Ixodidae > Amblyomma > Amblyomma mixtum. Next base: position 48,447,919 of record NC_143021.1, read on the forward strand.
TAAAAAGATAAAAGTCCTAAAAACCCACTAGCAGTTATTCCCGCGGAATTTTGAAAGGTCACCACTCCAAGTTCATCAATGCTTTCCTCAACACACTGTAACAACTTATCTTGAGGCAGGGAGTAGTACAAATCTTTGATGTCAATTGACATTGCACTGAGATGGTTCTTATGGCAGGCATTCAAAAGTTGACGACATCGTCGGCCTGCCATAAGAACCGTACTCTCTCGAGTCTAACTTTGCACGAGTTGCATTGTTTTGTCAAACGCTTTATATGCGTTTGTACTAGTGGTTGTGAAATCCTCTGTATCATGTCGTTTCTGAATAAACTAATAATAAAAATACCTTTATTTTTCATCTCAAGGATGAGGGAGGAAGAGAAAAAGCTAGCGATGTAGCTTGACGGGCTCTCGCCTCCCTGAAAAGAAATAGAAGTTGTACAGCAAAGAAATATGCAGACAGCATAACAGCAAAGCTTAAAAGAAAGAAAGAAAAAACCAGCCGTAATACTAAAGAATTAAAGGAAGCATGAACAAAACCTATTTTTTAAAGACAACTGCAACCCTTTGTAACGTGTAAAAATCAAACGTAACGGCAAAATTACATAAAAATTAGGAATTGCAAAATTATGATCAGATAAATTTAAACACAATTAATTCAATTACAATTCAAAAGTTCGAAAATTACAACCACAAAAAAAATTATACAAAATTTGAGAAAATACAATTCAAAAGTTACACCCTGTTACACACATTTGAAACAAAGTGTGTTCTGTTAGTGAACCTTTGGCCCCGACCCATTCTCTGGCTTGCGAGCGGCGAAAGCTGGGCACCAAACGACCGAAAACCTCTTGTCACTTAGCAGCTGGTCTCCGCTGAGCTTGCCACGCTGAGTCGAGGGCATCTCATTTGAGCCCGGGACCGCTACCCCCACACGCTCTAAGGGTGTCTGGGAACTCTCGCTACAAGTGCACGAAGTTGGATGACATATAGTCTGGCGTCCGCGACCGGACGTTTTGTGGTTGTAAGCCCATAGAACGAAGAAGAGTCGGAAGGAGCTTACGAATAAACGAGTGTTAGCAGCTGAGCGATATTGTGTGGTGCCGCGCTGAAGCAGTTAAAGAGGTTCACCGTGTGGAGAGATTCGTTGCCTTGAAGATAGAGGTCGGTATCCAAATATGACCCTACCGGAGCTAGTAGAGCTTGGTCTCCAGATGGGGATGACCGGAGGCGAACTGCGGAAATGGCTGGACCAGGAAAGAGAGCGAGCTCGAGAAGCAGCTGAAAGAGAATAGAAGAGGAGAGAGGAAGAGGCCCAAAGGACTTTTCAAAGTTAGATCGCAATCATTCAGAGGAAGCTTGCAGAAATTCGGTGTTTGAACAACGTCAGGAAGCCAGTGGAGCTTAACCCCGGAGAGGCCGGGTGGGAGACTAACGAGTGTGATTTGTTGGCAACCACGGAAGAGGTTGTAACTAGCTCCACTAGTGACAGTGTGGTTGTGGAACAGCCCGTTGCTACAACTGTGATCGAAGAAAGTGAAGGCCAGGCCCGAGTGTCGCTTCCTCACGAAGTTGAAAGTGTAGCTACTACCGAGGTTGTAGGCACTGAGGAAAAGGCCAACATGACGCTTCAGTCAGAGGGCACCTTAGGGTTGTCGCCTGAAGAGCAGGAAGAAAGTGGAGCTCTAGCGATAAATCACAGTGCTGCACATCTGACAGTGGCAGTAGGGACCGTGAGGAAGAGCGGTCAAATGTCACAGAGAACGAATGCTCCAAAGTAGTCCTAGCTGAGGAAAGCGCATTCAGTGAAGACCCGGAAACCATTCCGAGTGAACCCTCGAGCAGCGAGGAAGGCTTTCCCGATGAAGAATTGCTGATTCAATGTCAATAGGGCATTAGTATCCTTTTTCCTTTTCGCTACGGGACCGAACTGCTCAGGTGACGTCGAGGAAACCAGGAAGCAGTAGCTGTTCCAAAAGAGTCTACTTCAAGAGAAATCAATGAAGGCTTTTAGATACCGGCACAGAATGTTGAAAAGGGAGAGTGAAAGAAACTGTATTTAAGGCGTTCGAACTAGTCAAGAAGGTAGCACACCATAGAGGAAATTGCAGGAAGCTACAAGTATTTCATAAAGCTGGTTTAAAAGGTGATGAATATGATGCAGTATTACTGATTCACAATGAAAGCGTAATAGTATGTAATAGTGGCACTAGTATCCTTTTTACTTTTTGCTTGGGAACCGCACATTTCAGGCGACATCGAACAAATCATGAATGGGTAGCTGTTCCAAAATAGTCTACGTCAAGTGAAATCAATCAATACCTGTAAATACTGAATGCTGAATGTTGGAAAGGAAGGAAAGGAAGGAAAAGAAACTGTATTTAAGGCATTTGTACATTACAAGCTGGTAGCGCACCATATAGAAATTTGGAGGAAGCTACCAGCCTATGCTACTGCTGATTGAAAAGTTGATGAATATGATGCAGCATTACTGATACAACATCAGAGGGAGTAATTGTCCCTAGTAGTGGGATTTTTATTTGAGCGAGTAGAAGCTTGGGCGAGTTGGTGATGGTTCACTTGCCACATAGCGCTAAATAGACACGGACACAAGGGAGATACACAGGATGGGTGCTAACTTACAGTTGTAAGTTAGCGCCCGTCCTGTGTATCTCCCTTGTGTCCGCGTCTTTTTAGCGCTATGTGGCAAGCGATTTTTATCCTTTTTCCTTTTTGCTTCGTGACCGTACTTCTCAGGGGACCTCGATGAAACCAGGAAGCGGCAGCTGTTCGAAAATAGACTACTTCCAGTGAAATCAATGAATGCCTTTAAAATCTGCATTGAATGTTGTGATGTGGGAGTGAAAGAACCTGTATTTAAGGCATTTGAACTTTTCAAAAGGGTAGCGTAGAACAGACCAAGTTGGAGGAAGCTACAAATCGTTGATATAGCTAGCTGAAAATATTATTAATATGCTTTTGCATAACTAGGTCAACATCAGATAGAGTTACTGTCCGCATTAGTGACATTAAATATCCTGAGTCCATTTCGCCATTGCGCCTTTGCGTGAACAATTTAGCACATCTAGAAAATGTTTTTCCCCTGGAAGCCTCTAGCTGCTCCCAATGATGGTCTCTTCCAATTCATGATGATATCAGAAGCGAAGCGGTATCCCTTGAAAAAATAGAACCAAACATTTCCTTATATAGGGCATCTTGGTGGGCACACCCCTTTTAACTAATGCTTTAGAAAGATGGGATGCGCACATGAGACAATCACAAGAAAGAAGACGGGACGGGCGCAAACTAGCAACTGAGGTTTATTCAAGAAATCGACATTTATACATAAGCATGTCAGCACTGGCAACAAAGGGAATCGAAAGCAGATAGGGCGGATAAAAAACGGGATAAAAACACTATGTGGATTCAGGTCATCATGTTTTCGAGGAAACGTGTCTCTCTATTATAAAGTTTGATTGATGTGTCACTGATGCAATCTTTTCCTTTCTTTTTGATGAAGTATGCCTCGAGAAGTTCCCGTGCTTTATCGTTACCGCACTTGCGTAGAATCTTAACTTGTGTCAGGAGAGGCATGCATTTGTGTTCCAGGCAATATAACGGCAAGTGACGCTGCTCCTTGTTTTCGATTGACCTTTCGTGCTCACGAGTGCGGATATTGATACAGCGGCCTGTCTGTCCTATGTAAAGCTTGCCACATGTTAATGGTATCTGATATATTACGCCAACCTGGCAGTCCACCTAGCAGTTCTTATGTTTCACGGCGCTCTCATTTTTCTTCTTTCTGGAAGCATGTCTTCCGATGCGGGCACACAGGTGACTCAGCTTGCAGGGTGCCGAGAAAACGAGTGGGACGCCGTGCTTGTTACCTGCTTTCTTGAGATTGTGTGCGCTCCTGTGGACGTACGGAACCACTACTGGCCTCTTAGATTGGTCAGCCATATCAGTGTTGACATTCAGAGGAGCTTTCAACTTCTTTGCCAGCGTTTCAACCACTGCCAGCACAACCACATCAGGGAAACCAGCCTCCTTCAATCTTGATACCTGTATATCGAAGCTGGCCTGCATGGCATGGGAGCAAGACTTTTTTAAAGCTTTTTCGATAATCTGTTTAGCAATGGCCCTTTTCGTGGTTTTAGAGTCAGCGGAATCATAGGGTAATAATTGTTTTTTTTTGTGCGGGGGCACCAAAACACATGGCCAACACACATGGCCATGAGAGAAAGTAAGTTTAAGATCTAGGAACTGCAGAGTGTTATTGACAGGGAGCTCATGGGTGAAGGTTAAACATGAGGCGTTACTTTCTATGACATTTAAAATTTCAGCAATGGCATCGTCATATATAAAATCGGCCCGTTTTTTCAAACGGATAAGGAAGTCGTCAACACATCTAAAAACATGGACAACATCACTGTTCAGTACACCAGTCAATACTGGATAAAAAGTTGTTGCACAAAACTGGTGCTACGCACGACCCTATGCACACTAATCTTTTACAGTCCTCAATGAACAGAGACAGTGTACAGCTCTGTACAGAGAATTTCTGTCCAGTCACTTGGCTCAAACCGAAATAGTAAAAAAAACGCCCGTCCCTGGCACCACGTGCATATTTTAAAGGCCTGAACAACAAATTGATCTGAAAGCGGCTTAAAATGCATTCATTACATAAACCACATTCCCTATCCATGCCGCCTAAAAGTCCTCAAAAGCAAGCCAATGGTTTACAAACAAAAATTCCCATTCCCACACCTCACAGCGGTGGCCAGTGCTGCTCTCGCTTAAACCCAGCCTTACGAAAAGCGTACCTACTGGTGTCAGCCGTGGGGACGGCCATTGACTAGCTTAAAACGACAAGGGCGCTTGTAGATGTAGTTGTAGCCGGCTGGAGGTGGTGGCACATTGTCTTCCCTTTGTCTTCCCTCAATTGTGCCATGGCGAGCGGCCGATAACGTAAACCGAGCAGACAGGGCAGATCCAGCCTATAGTCTTTTTCAGCCTCACTACTGTGTACAATTTCAAAGGTAAAGTTGCCAACGGCCGACTCTTCTCGTGTTACATAAGCTAGATCACGAACTTTTGTGGGATGATGATGGGTTCAAGGGTCAGGTGGATGCAGCCAGCACAGGAAAGAACTAATTGGAGGAGTATGGAAGAGACTGTCACCCTGCAGTGGGTATAGTCCAGCTGATGATGAAGGCTGATTCAGTACTAATCAAATTTCCCTTTTTTTCCCTTGGTGCGAATCGTTGCAAAGAACTATTATTGTTTGTTATAAGAGTATACATCTGATTGGGAATGAGAGGGCGAAGACTAAACTACTAGGCATGATGAAGCAACGTCAATTTCTAGCGAAATAATAAACTCTGGTTCATTGCTCACAATGCCACTGGATGTATGCTATCTTCCGGCAGAATGCATGAGAACTGTTGTAATGCCCTCGCATAAAGTGCAGACGTTTATGAGCATGCGCAAGATATTCTCCCAGAGAACTAATAATTTCAAATTAGTGGTAATGACCATCGGTCATCACTGCTGGGTCAGTATACCTCTGCATGTTTAGTAATGTTCTAGCATCCGTGGGTAACTCTGGATGGTATGGCTTCGGCACTTTAAGCAGGGAACGCAGGTTTGAAGCAGGCAATTGACTATTAATTGCCCATACACGCAAGTCGTACTCTATACGTTGAGTAGCGGCACTAGACTCAGACTCAAGTGTCACCCTATCTTCGTAAACCACCAACTTGTCGGAAATCCGGGACAACTGTTACGTTGCACTTCCCATGTCAGCGATGCCGCTAGCGGTGCCAAAATCCGACAAGTGAGAACTGCGTCCTCGGCTGCCGCGGATAAAGAGGACGAAATAACATTATGCGATGAAAAGGCATCTCGATCCTGTTCTGCTCCTGTTGCGCACATTCTGCTGCCACGACAATTACCAAGACTGACAACTGCCAAACAGTTTTCTAGTTTGTCGTGACCAGCCTCTGCTGTTCTTCGGCGTCGTTGCCGAATGGACACTTCGCTTAGCGAACATTTCACTGTCCTCATGATACAACGAATGTAGTACTTTATCAAAGTATCACGAAGGGCATGGGTAACATATATACACTACTGGCTTTGTGCCAACCAACACATGTCACAGCACAAGAATGCAAGCCTAGAAATCACTCACCATTGAGGTCATCCTCTGAGCAAGACCGCGCCATCCCAGCTGAATTCCAGTGAAGCCACAACGAAACACAGCAGCACGGGCACGGCGAACGCAAAAAAACTATACTGGAAGTACAAGAAACGTGAAGATTTTGTCATGGCTGCCGCTGACACGCGGGTTCTTAGACGAGCGCGCGTCGCAGGGTTGGCTCTCGGCACAGCCGCGAGAAGCCGCGGGGCCGCGGTTTGAATTTCTGATAGTGATCTCTATGGCCATTAGACTGCGGGGCGTCAGTGAAACCAGAACTATATTTCTTCGGCTCTTTTAATTTAGTCTGCCTGTTTAATTGAAAAACAAAGAAATTCCAGCTGTTTAATAATATTGTCGACAGAGATATATCTTTCTACCTCAGTACAAGTACACTTGCACTGTACATCAGTTGCGTAAAAACCACATGGAAGCTTGCACTCTAAGTGAGAAAAAAAATAAATATTGTCATGGGGGAGAAGCTACTGATCTGGTACCGACTTTTCTATTGGGGCTTCAGAAACAGCCTGAAAGGGTAGACAATTAACCTATAACATAAATGCTATAGCAATGCCATCCTATGTGGTTTTAACATTTATTCATAATTTGTCAATATTGCTGCAATGTAAAAAGACCACTTTAGAGCAACATTATCATCAAGTTACTTGGTAACATTGCAGCAACATTGTCGAATGTTCAAGAACGCTTTCAGTTTTTTTATTATGTTTGAGAAATGTCGTCCAACGTTAGCGCAACAAATACATCATTGGCGATGTTGTTGCAATGTTGCAGTAACATACTGTGCTACTAGGGAGACTTGTGCGAGGCGGTCGTAGGTTCTGTGGTCCGTGAAGAAGAGTGGTCCTGAAGGGAAGATTTCTTTAGATTGCTGCCCTGTGAGCACTGCCGCCGAACCTCCCTTTTTATACAGCAGCACTTCAATATAGAGCCGCGCAGCATGTACAAAATTGTAAGGGAAAGACTCTATTCAAGCCATTCGAGATTTTCAGGAAGACGGCACAGAAGAAACAAAGCTAGAAGAAGCTACCTGTTTTGCAGTCTGGAACTACTTCAACACACCCATTCAGGCGCCTGCAAAATCTAGAAAGGGGGGGGGGGGGGGGGCTCCTCATTCTTTTCTACATAATTTATTATGCTTATGGGAACCTGGAGAACATATGGTTGAATGGCCAGTTTCTACTTCTGAACCCTTACATTTGTCGAAATGACGTATTTGCCATGCATGATCGTTAACAATTTTACGCAACACAGGAGAACAGTAAAGCCATGCATGGAGAAATAAATTTCGTTAGTAGATAGAACACGCGTTGCGTGAGTTCCAACATACATAGCATAATAGACGACGGCAAAAATCACTCGTGTCTCGGGGGCACGACCCCGCGAGAAAGAACGGATCGCTAGTGCAAACGCACGCAGAGACCCAAGAGAGCCGAGTCTACGAGTGGCTCGGGCTGTGCTGAAGCACAGCTCGTAGACTCCAGCACGGGAACAGGAGGCCTCGTAGCAGACGCCTCCACCACAGGGTCTCAAATTAAACTTGGCACCAAACAGGGAGGCTCACTGTGCCCTTTTTCATCACTCTGAAAATAATACGAATGTAAATCGTCTACATGCACGAATCTGTTCCCGGGTCCTGCACGCACAATGTATGCAACGGCCCTGCACCCTTTTTCACCCAGGCAACCAGCTGGCCTCACCCGGACGAAGGCCTTGGACCCGGACGAAGGCCTTGGACCCGAACGCTTTCGCCCTGTTCCAATTCCCTCCATGGCCATCTCTTTGACGCGAAAAGCTTCACTAGGCTCGCCAACACCCCGCTTCACGTGAGCCACGCTAGAGATTTGCCAGAGCTGCTATGAGCGAAACCGAGTGACGTCACGCGGAGCGCAGGTGGCCGCTGCTGCCGCAGCCGTCGTCGCCGCCGCGTGCTGTCGCCTGACCTTTCGCCGCCGCCGCTCCTCCTCCTCGGCACCGTTTGCCGCAGCCGTGCGCATTTGGAAGGAGGAATATATAAGGCGCGCTTGCCCATAGAACAGGCACAGACGCTCGCCATGGAAGGAGAAGAAGCAACAGTCGGACGGCGCAGAAACACCGATCCAGAAGGGGTAGCTTGGTAGTTGGCTGAAAAGCAGCGAGAGCTTTTCGCTTATCCAGGCTTAATCTTAGCTAAGCCACAGCCAATTTTTTTTTCGTCGGATTGGCCCTTAACTTTGGAGACACGTTCTTCTATCCGTCTATCCAGGTCTGGCTGTAGCAGAGTTAGGCGAGTGAGTGCGGATTTTCCACGAGAGTAACAGTTCAGCTGGCGTTTGCCCCGTTTCGGCGCACCTTTCGGCGCTTCCATTTGACGCCGGCTGCTACGGGGCTTTCCTGCTATGACGGACTGCGTTCTTGAACAGAAACTCTGTGCAGTGACCTGTGGCCCGTTGTTCATAACTACCTCGTCCAGCAGGCCATATGATGCGAACACACTGCGCAGCTTTTCAATAGTCCTCTCTGTCGTTGTTGAATTCATCACGAACACTTCTACGCATTTGGAGTGCGCATCCACCAACACAAAAACATCACTGGTTGTCTGTGGATGCGAACTCCAGGTGGATTCGTTGCAATCTGCTGATAGGCCAACCAGAAGTTTGTAGTGAGGCCTTCGGTAAAGCGTTCTGCGTGAAGTGGCAAGTACAGCAACCTATAACAACTCACTCAATGTCTGGGGTGAACTGAGGCCACCAGACATAGCTACGCAAGAGCATTTTTATACGCGTAACTCCGGGGTGACCTTCGTGCATCATTGCCAACACTTGTTTGCGCAAGCAGTGAGCAACTCCGGGATGACCTTCGTGCAAGTGTGCCAACACTTGTTTGCGCAAGCAGTGAGGAACAATCACACGATTTCCCCACGTAACGCACTGCTTGTGTACGGACAGTTCATGCCGATGAACAAAGTACGGGGACAATTCACTCAGCTACAGGAGGGACACCAGGGGGAGCCGAGCGGAGCGGACGCGCTTCACATGGGCGCTGTGAACTTTCGCCTTTATTTTCCCAATTACCCATCATAGCACCCTAAATTCCTACCTCAGGCTTTCGTGAACACCCAAGGGACCTTTACGAGGACTCCTTTGTCCGTGAGTACGCTGTATTTTGCACAAGCACCTTACGAAGATCTCCTAAGCGGAGTCGCCGCACTAAGCCTAACCCCTCTTGGCGGCGCACAGCGGAGCGCATTCCACGTTAACGCCGCCTAGGCGGCGCGCGGCGGAGCGGCGTTCCACGTCAACGCTTCATATGGCCGACGCCGCTGCCTTCCCATCCAGCCACAGCGGGTCGTGCTCGCTGTCCACGGCAACGGAGGGAGTCCACGAACTTGCCGACATGGATACCCAGGACGCCATGCCCGGAATTTCTACCACCAACACAACGGAGGGGGGCCTACCGCACGGGACGCAACGAGACAGGACTGAAGCCTACCCGAAGGCGACGCCATGGTTCAGGATGATCGACGCACGCAAAAAACGATTCAAACCTGTAACGGAGGCAGAAGCACACACACCTGCCGAAAGATCACGACCCGCACGCCCCGTCAAATTACCGAGGCTGCCGCATGATGACTACAAGGTGGTAATACGTCTGCGTGGAGGGGTGACGCTGCATAACCACTCCGGTAGGTCACTTCTTGCTGCTTTGCAATTCAAGCTCAGCCGCCAATTGACCCACGAGGCCAGAGTCAGGATCAAGCCAGAGCAAACCATTGCTATTCTGAGCACCCCAGATCCGGACCTCACTGAACAGATATGTAACATCCAAGCAATCAATCTAGGAGGAAAGGAATATTCAATGAGTGCTTATGCAGCCTCACCAGATAACTCATGTAAAGGCATCATTACCGGCGCCTTACCGATATCTTCAGAAGAGGAATTACTAAATTACTACGAAGAGGAATTCACGGAAACATATCCCCAACAAATCAACATCATTCAAGCGAGGCCTTTCGGCACCAAGGGGCATGTCTATATACCTTTGAAGGCAAAGCAGTGCCATGGTTTGTCTACCTCAGCAGCATAGAATACAGGTGCAAACCATTCTGACCAGTGATGCAGGTTTGCGGATGCTGCCTGAAAATAGGGCACCGTGCTGACATTTGTCCCACTCCGCAGGAGAAAAGATGCTACAATTGCGGAGTACGCAATCCTCCACCAGGACATGTCGATTGCAAAAAGTACTGCATCGTCTGCGACACATCGGACCACTCCACCATTGACACGAACTGCCCGGCAACACTGAAGAACTACACCACAAGAGGGAAAAAGACAATCAAAGCTGATGAAGCCGTAATCCGACGTCATCATTATAAAGACATAGCTGCACAGAGCCAAGTGCAGAAGAACCAAAAGCCTGAGCAGAACCAAAAGAATGCGCAGAAGAACAAGACTGAGCAGGAGCACAAGACTGAGGATCGACCTAGGAATGAGCATCGGCCCAAATTGAACCAAACCCAAGCCGACCGGCCGGGAGAACTTCAAGGATATAGCAACAGCACAACACTTCCCACGAAAAGGAATCAGAAAAACGGTCCAAGCAAGGCACTCGCCATCCATCCAAAGAAAGCTTGGAACCAAAGCACAGAACAATGGCCACCCCGCCCACCACTGAGGAAGGAAAACCCAGTGGCCACCACGGCTGCCCAGACACCTTTGGAGCAGGCCATGGAGGCCGAGACCTCAGAACCGTCGGACAACCAAGATAGCAAAGACCACACGGAAAAGCGCAGTGTGGACACCGTGAACGCCGGATATAAAACTTTACAACGCGATTACGCACAACTTCCACCCCTTCGGGTGCCCAGTGGTACCGAGACAGACGCCACCGAGCCACGGGCCTGTACCTCGGAAGCCAGTGATTGCGCATCCCACATCCAGGAGACCCAGGAGACGCAGTCACTCCAGAACGCTACACCCGAGAAAGAAGCCGGCTCTGCTAAAAGCGGTGAGTTGTCCGTCTAAGCAGCCTCCGCTCCTACCTCTTTTCGAAACCCTCACTCCCCTATTACACCTCAAGAGGCGGTTAAACAGTACATACGTTCCGCTGAATCTCGCTCAGAAATCACTACCATAATAAATACTATAGTTGCTGAACAACTCGGAGCGATGCAGCAACAGCTCATACTAGCCAAGGCACAGTTGATACAGTCCATGGCTGACAGGATAGAAGCTACGATTAACACACGCTTGCAAAAACATGAAGCCGGCATCAACAAGCTTTTCGAACTTGTACCGCATCAGGAATTGCCTCGCAAGCAGCGCGCAGTTGAACCCGCTGCCTGTCCTCATCCACTCTCTCCAGACCAGCAACATGGCCCAGAACAATAACACGCGAAAAGGTCAACGGCGACACCAGTCCAATACACCAGCAGAAACAATTATATGACAGTGCAGCTGTCGCAGCATACGCCGAAAACAAGCACAACTAGCCGCTTATATAGCAAACTCCCCTAATCCCCCCCATGTCATCTCTCTGCAAGAGA